>NW_027498052.1:0-139214 GCF_021521415.1 Bidens hawaiensis
AGTGCGGAAGAAGAGGGCTGCCGGCGGGAAAGGGAAGGAGAAGGCGGCCTCCACAGCCGATCCAGTGCTCCTATCTGACACTGAGTCAGATAGTGAAGAGGTGGCGGGGAACCCCGGTGGTGAGAAGACCACTGTTCCGGAGGCTACGACTGTTACCTCCGGAGAACCAATGACGACGACGGTGACCGGCATCAAGAGACCGGCTCCATCGGGTTCTTCCCCGCCCGTCCGTACGTTCAAGCTCAAGAAAACCCGTAAGTACAACTCTCTTAGCTTTTATCTTCGTAGTTTAATCTTCAAGTCTTTTTAACATTTTTCTTCTTTACGCAGGTGTGGATGTTGGCGCATTCCAGGGTGAGGGGCCGAGTACTACCTCTCCGCCAATGACGGTAGACTTGGTCAGCCTACCTGAGGCGTCGACCCAGGCGCCTGCGCCTGCTTCCGCTGGTTCAGTTGCTCATTCTGAGCCGACTGTTCCAGCCGAGATGACGTCACCCGCCGGCTGTGAGTGCAATTTTTACAGCATCCTTCACTGAGCCGGCGGTTACTTTTGCCGCGGATTCTGCGGCATCGACCGCGGCGGCGACCACGGCGGCTGCTACTATGCCCCCGGCAACGACGGCCGGTCCCTCAGGTACGCGTGGGGCTTCTCGCATCTTTCCACCACCTTCCCATCTGCCTGACCTCTTGGATGGATTTCCATTGGGTTCAGGTGATGGGTTCGGCGGCTATCGGCCTGTAATTGACCCTACAGGTGCGTAGGGTTCCTTTGGCCCTTTTTCACTTATATATTTTATCATCTTTTCCTAACTGCTTTTTGTTTTCTGCAGTTTCGGATTCCAATGAAGTGTATGTTCCGCGATGGAACATACGCCGAGGAACAACCCTTCGTACCCCTGTGGAGTGCGTGGAATGGGCTCGCCACGCTGCTCCCCATGGTGCGTTGGGGGAAGCCATGGCTAGCTACCAGGAGGGTAGGCTAACCAACGAGCTTCGAGTTCTCCAAGCCCGGATGCAGCCGCGCGTCGAGCTGCTTTGTCGTGAAAACGACAAGTTGAAAGCAGCTCGCGCCAAGGAAGTATCCCAAGCGCGGGCTCTTCGGGAGGAGAACCAAAAGCTGTCCGCAGCTGCTGCGGAGAAGGAGAAGGCCTTCAAGGCCCTCGAGGTTGAGGTTCAAGCGCGACTCGAGGCCCGCTCCAAGGCTGCCCAAGCTGTTAACGAACAGCTTCGGCTAGCTAAGGAGACTGCGAGGAACGCGACCGAGAGGGCCACCAAGGCTGAAGCCGTTGCTGAGCCTTTACGCGTGGAGAACGAGGAGCTCAAGGCCAAATTAGAGGCTCTCCAACGCGCTCATGATGCCTTGGCGATGGAAGATGCCAAGAAGCTCCAGGAGATCTTGGACCAGAGGGGCGTGCTTGACCATACCGAGCGAAAGCTTAAGGGCGTCGAAGAGGCTGCCGCAAAGGAAGTGCTACTTGCCAACCTTAACAAAAGCGAAGCCGAACGCGCCTGCACCCAAGCTCAAGCCGCCCTTAAAGAAGCTCTGGTTGCCAAGGAATGGCTTCTTCGAGAAGCGTTGTCTCAGGTAAGTCTATCTTCATGTCTTCACGCTTTTCTTTGTAGATAGGGTGCTGACACTTGTATATTTTCTTATGTAGGTTGTGCATCGGGTCTTTTCAGAGACATCCTACGACGATGCAATGAGCGCAGCCCTCAACGCTTCTCACGAGGATGGGGAACGGGTCGGCTTCCTGCTTGGTCTAGGGTTTGTTGAGAAAGGCGTCCCGCCATCCAACTTCCCTTTGTACAATGTAGATACCGAAGCCATATATGACCAAGCAGTAAATCAATACGCCGCCTTCCCGCATCCGGTGGTGGAGAAGGTGAATGAAATTGCTGCTGCTGATGACGGGCTACCTATCCTTAAGGCTTACCTTGAACAGCCACGCTCTACTGACGGCGCTGGTCCAAGTGGAAGTGGCCCTGAAGCCTGATCCTGAAGATCCCTTCCCGCTGCTAGGATAGATTTAGTTTGTATAGATTTACTTTCTTGTAGGCGGGTAGTCACCTAGCCATTGTAACGAATATTTATGAAATGTAAATCTTTGTGCGGCTAAGACCGCTTGCTTCATTGGATTCCTTGCTTTATAGACTTTATATGACTTGCATTCTTTAGTTTAAAGTAGCAATTTTCCAAGTGTTTAGGATAAGTTAACCTTTGAACGTGGTAGATAGGTGTGAAGTTTTGCTTCCTCCTTCGTGATTGTGCGGGTATGACCGTCACTTGCACTTGGTAGGATGGCTAAACTTTACCCATATCTGACCTGCGTGTAGGTTTTCCTCATCTTTGAGGATAAGTTAACCTTTGAACGTGGTAGATAATCGGTGTGAAGTTTTGCTTCCTCCTTCGTGATTGTGCGGGTATGACCGTCACTTGCACTTAGTAGGATGGCTAAACTTTACCCATATCTGACCTGCGTGTAGGTTTTCCTTATCTTTTTTTTTTTTTTTTTTTTTTTTTTTTTTTTTTTTAGGATAACCTTTGAACGTGGTAGATGATAGGTTGAAGTTTTGCTTCCTTGTTTGTGATTGTGCGGGTAAGACCGTCACTTGCACTTACAAGGATGACTAAACTTTACTTACATCATACCTGCGTGTAGGTTTCCCTTATTTTTAACGTGTTTATGCGGGTTTTGCCGCCTTCCACACGTAACGACTTACTTCTCCCCGTTTATGCGGTAAATACCGGCACCAGTGGGAAGTTCATAAGGATAAAGGTAAACACATTATGAAAGGAGAATCATTTCCATTAGAAGTGGCTCTAGGCCTTTACAAGTTTTGGAATTGATCTACATATAACATTTGCGTAATTGAGCTCCATTCCATGTTCTTGGGATGGGAGTGCCATCGAGCCTTTCGAGCCGGTATGCGCCCTTTCCCAGGACTTCTTTGATAATGTATGGCCCTTCCCAAACCGGGGCCAGCTTTCCCGGGCGCTCTTGGTTTGAAGCCTCGTTGTTACGCAGTATGTAGTCTCCTATCTTGAAGTTGCAGAGTTTTACCCGCGTGTTGTAGTACTTTTGCATTTGTCGTTTGTAGTTCTCTTCACGCACTGCGGCTAAGTCTCTGCGTTCCTCGGTTAGCATAAGATTTGATAAAACACGTAAACCCTTTTTATTTGGAATCTCAATAGTAAAGAAACATTTGATAAAAGCATTAATGACTTATATTTAGAGTGGCCATTCGTCAAGATAAATGAACCTCAACATTCATCTCCTATTCCCATCCTCATCCCTCATATGTTTACGGGAAGGAAAGTTAATCCTCCAAATTTATTTCTCATAGCCACTATTCATCCCCCTTATCTTGAAGCATTTATAATAGGTTCTTTATATTATGCAAGTGTGTTCTTATTTTTTAGGGTGTGGTTCGAGTGATTTTGAGTGAAGGAGAGAGAAAACGTTGATGTTCATAGTTAAATTTACAAAAGCTATGTTGATTCTCCATAATTTTTAATTTTTTTTAAAATGGTTGTGAGTAAAAGAGAGATAAGATGTAATAAAAGTATAAAAAATTATTATTCAATCAGTGCAATTTTAAATTTGAATACGGAGAATTGATTTGAAATACTCTTATATTTTAATATGTTTTTATGGGTGGATGTGAGTGGAGGATAAAGAAAAATAATAAAAAGATGAAAGATGAATAAATAATTAGAGTAAAGTGTCATTTTCGTTCTTGTGATTTAGCAAAAAAAATACAAATTTAGTCCAAAAATTTAATTTTTTGCATGTGGACCATCCACGTTTTTCAATTCTTGCCAATTGCATCCAAATCACTAACCCCGTTAAATTTAATCGTTAAGTCAGCGGTAGACCACTCTTTCTTTATTATATGAGTAAAGTGCCAAAATCGTCCTTAAGATTTGGTCACATTTGCGAATTTTGTTCTTAAGGTGTGAAGTTGTTGTTATTATTATTATTATTATTATTATTATTATTATGTGTTTGTTCGATGACATATATTACATTTCACGATTCTTATGTTTGAATCCAATATAGCATCCGCTTATTTACTCTTCTTTACTTTTAGTCATATAAAGGGTTTAGATCGGTGTAATAATAATAATGTAAACAAACATGTAAAAGGATAGTAACACCCCTAAGTTAACGTTGAATTTAGTCCGAGTTAACAATTTGAATGAAATTGGCAACGGTTAGGAAACATCGAGTGTAAAATTGTGAAAAAAATAAATTTTCTGACGAAATTCGCAAATGTGACCAAATTTCAGGGATGATTTTAGCAATGTACTCATATAATAAAGAAAGAGAGAAAATGCATGTCTACCCCTGACTTAACGATTCAATTTAACGGGGTTAGTGATTTGGATGTAATTGGCAAAAATTGGGAAACGTGGATGGTCCATATACAAAAAATAAACTTTTTAGACTAAATTCGCATTATTTGTCAAACCACAATGACGAAAATGACACTTTACTCAAAAAATTATGTTATAATTAAATAGAGATAAATATGGGGAATAAGATGCAAGAGCTCGCGAAAAAGGGGGAAATTTTAAGAAAGAGAAAATTATGATTTGTGCCCCTATGCTAGATGGGCGAGGGCAATCTATAGATCTCATTTTCAATTTACGCGTTGTGTGCCACTGTCGTTTTTTGGGCAGGCACAGGTTAACTCCCGTCATGAGTTGACTGATGGATGGTAAGGGCAATTTGGTAATTAGATAAATAATATACAGAATTACAAAAATTATCCTTTATGTTTATATTGAATTTCATTGATTGTCTTTAATCTTCAAAATTGATATGTTTTATCCTTTACGTTTCCAAATCCAACAGTGTTTATCCTTCAATACTAACCAGTTAATTTTCTTCGTTAAATTAGATCATGTGTCTTACACATAAGGGCAAATTAGTATTTTTACGTATTTATTTAAAAAAAATTTAATAACTCTCTCTCTCTCTCTCTCTCTCTCTCTCTCTTCCTTACCCTTATCCCTCCCGTAAAACACAACCACAACCACCTCCCACCTTCCACCCCCACATCATCACCCACCTCTGATTAGTGATTACTCATGGTATTTATAGATCTGGGCGGAAGCTTTGAAGATGATATGAAACCCTAGAAAAACCCCAAATATAGATGATGACGGCTCTGACGATGATGATTCCGGTTCAAGGAAATTAAGCAACATACTGCTTGTGTTCTCTATGAACGACGATTAGCCGGTGACTTACTAGTTCAATTTCGACAACAGTCTCTAGGGTTTGTTTATGGTGGTGGCTTCATTGGAAAATCTACACCCTTGGAGATTCCCCATACGCTAAAGAAATGCCGACATGGACCACGTTCTAGAAGCTCTTAGTATCTTTTACCAATGAACCGGTAGATAGAGTATTTATTTCACCGACGAAATGCAAAATTAAGCGGATCTAAAATCGCCTGTAGTTGAAGTGATCTTTAAGGCAATTAGGGCTCCGACAATGGTGTTGATTAATAGTTCGTGGTGACAAGCGGGGGGCTCCGACAATGGCGGTTGATTAATAGTTCGTGTTTTTGTGGCAGGTGGGAGCTCCAAAATGGTGGTTAATTAATAGTTACTGTTTTTTGTGGCAGGTGGGGGCTCTGATGCTGGTGTTGTGGTGGCCGATGGTGTGTGTTGATGCTGACGGTGGCTGGGGCAAAGAGAGAGAGTTTTAAGTGTGTAAAGGGAGAGTGAGAGTTTTAATGTTTTATTATTATTAAAATGTGTTTTTAAATAAATAGGTAAAAAGACTAATTTGCCTTCATGTGAAAGACACATTAACTGATTTAACGAGAAAATCAAACTGGGTTAGAAACAAAGGACAAACGCTGTTGAATTTGAAAACGTAAAATATAAAACATATCAGTTTTAAAGATAAAGAACAATCAATGTCAGTACAAACATAAAGAAGAACATCTATAATTCTATGTAAATAATAACAAACTTAATAATCATCATCACTATATGAACAAACAACAAAGTCTCTCTTTTTACCACCATTAACCACAAAATTATGATCTGACTGTTTGTCCCCCTTTCATGATCTGAACAAGACCGCCACATCCCCCGTCACCATCACCATCGCCACAACCACATCCCCATACACTGTCACCCTCATCCTCGGACCACATCCCCGTCACCATCACCGTCACCGTCACCATCGGTGGTTAATCGCCATCATCACCTCCAATAATTCTTCGACGTCATCATAGATTCATAGCTTCATCTCTCTGATTTAATTTAATTGCTAATGTGGTGCAGAATTCAAGTCTTGAAATTCGATACACATCATTAGTCGTGGCCGTTGTTTCTTTTGAAGAGATCGATTTTCCGCATCGTTAGTCTGCCAAAAATCTTGGGTTCCGCATCCTTGCTCGCTGTATTCCGGCAAAGATCGATTTTCCGGCAACCAAACAAGGGTTTCGGCAAGGTCTCTTATAGTAAATTCGAGAATCATTCGAGGTAATTTTTATATCATTATGCTTGTTTTTATTGTCCAAATCAAAGCGCTAAGGTTTCGTTTGCAATATGTGTTTGTCAAACTCTAATTTTTTATATAAAATTGGGTTAGTTTCTAGGGTTCTTGGTTGGAGAAGGAGACGAAAATAGCTCAGAATTTATATGGAAAAGACGGTGGTGGTGCGGTGGTGGTGCTTGAATACTTTGGTGATGGTGCCCGAAGACGGTGGTTTAGACTTCCGAGTTGACAGAATTATAGAAATTGTCCATTATCTTTCACTCAAATTTCACTCGTTGTCCCTCATATTCAGAATTGATCTTTTTTATTCTTTACGTTTCAAAATCCAACAGCGTTTGTCCTTTTCACCTAACCCGGTTAATTTTTCTCGTTAAGTCAGGTCATGTAACTTGCACGACAACTATTAAATAAAAAAAATATTTTAATAAATAAGGAAAAACAATAAAAAAACAATTAATATATATTTATATTATTTCTCCACCCCCCCCCCCCCTCTTCTTCCTCCATAGCAACCACCAAGCTTTCCGGCTGCCACTATCGCCTGCCGCCGTCTTCTCCGGCCACTCCACCTCCTGCCGAAGCAGAAAAGCAAGTCGGAGAAAATGGAGAAGCAGGCCGGAGAAGACGAAGATGGAGAAGCAGGTCTGGTGGCCGGAGAAGCAGTCCTAATTATTACTTATATTACAGTAAGGATCTAAGTCCACAATCATCAATTGCTAGTCCAGAAGATGTGGAATCTAACCTCTTATTCAAACGTTTTGGGGAAATTAATTTCTAAAAACCTAAAAATTGCAAACGTCTGTTAAAGAACAGATCAAATTAAACTACCGTAACTCCGATTAAACTAACAGGATATTAAGTAAATGAATGGTAAATATGAAAGTAAAAAAGGTTGTATGTATGTTTACAGGCAAACGGCACAGGTGAAATCGTCAGAAATTTGCTCCGATTCTTCCATGGCCGATCTATCTTCCCAAGCAGAATAATAAACTAAAATGGAAAAAAAAATAAATAAGACAACGAGCACTAATTCGGGTCATTTTCTTCTTTGGCCTCCAGATCTAACCCTGGCCTCCATACCTGTTTCTCCATCTTCGTTTTCTCCGGCCTGCTTCTCCGACCAGCTTTTCTGCTTCTGCGGGAGGTGGAGTGGCCGGAGAAGACGACGGCGGCCGGCGATGGTGGCAGCCGGAAAGCTTGGTGGTGGCTATGGAGGAAGAAGAAGGGGGAGAGCGAAAGAATATAAATATATATTAATTGTTTTTTATTGTTTTTCTTTATTTATTAAAATATTTTTTAAATTTAATAGGTAAAATGACCAATTTGTCCTCATGCTCAAGGCACATGACCTGACTTAACGAGAAAAATTAACCGGGTTAGGCAAAAAGGACAAACGCTGTTGAATTTTGAAACGTAAATGACAAAAAAGATCAATTTTGAAGATGAGGGACCACGAGTGAAATTTAGGTGAAAGATAAAGGAAAATTTCTGTAATTCTGTCTTCCGAGTTTAGATAAACTGCCTTTGTTTTTATTTTTTAGTTTTGTTATAACATTTTGCATTATTGAATTTGGATTATGCATTTATGTATGTGATGTGTTTGGATTTCTGGTTTAATTATTTAGTGAAGGTGGGTTGGTTTGGATTTAGTTACATTGAGCTTTATGATAAATGTTGAAGATGAAGATGAACATGGATAAATTTCTAGGTTTATATTTTAGGGTTCTTCACTAAACTTGAATGTATTTGATGAAGGCGAAGATAGAGAGGTAAATGGTCATATTACACTTTCTTGAACAATCAACGCACCGTCAACTGATGGAATGGCTCAAAAAAAGCCTACCAAAAATGACAGTGACACACAATACGCAAATACCCCCCCCCCCCCCATTTAACACCAGGAGCATAAATCATAATTTTCTCTTTAAGAAAATATGAAGTTTAGTTAAGTCAGAGGGTTGGAGATGAGGTATGAGATAGTTTTCTATGGGTTGTTTTGTGCGGTTTGTTTTGTTAAGTTCTGTCGGGATAGGTTGGGTAGTTTAGTTTAACTGGAAGCCCACAAACCTAGTACCAAGTCAAAGTAAGGTACAAAATAGAATTAAGTATACGATATACACAACATTTATTGTTTTATGATTTTAATTATATGACTTGAGTTGCTCATATGTACCATCACCTATGCAAACTATTACCGTCAACGTGCAGCCGGCCTACACCAGTCCGCCAGGTTGGTATAACCTCGTGTAATTGGCAAAATGCATAAGCTCTTTAGCTGATCTGGTTTAAGTAATAAGAGATACTTATCATGCATTTCTGAGTAGGTGATCCAAAATAATACATGTATTAATGGGAACGACTACACAATAGGTTCACTTAACCCAAGTGACATCTTTACTGCTATTACACTACAACACACTATTTAATGATACACCCAAATAATTTAAAACAGTCTATCATTATTTTTTTTTCAGTTTTGTTTATTATCTTACAAGATTACACTTTAGTATATGAATCACCTCCTAAAACAAGGATTTAACATTTTCAAATAATGGAAGTTGGATGTTAGTGTAGGACCATTTGTTTTATTTACTCAAAGATGTTCGTGACTTAAATCATAGAAATTAGAATCCAATGAGTTAATATTTTAAGTAGTGATGCCAGCTAGTTTGACACATAAGAAGTTAGAATCATTGTTTTATTATCTTTGGTAATACTTTATAAAAAACTAATCGGTTTATACTTTAATAAAAGCTTTTGACAATTGCTGATTGCTAAAAAAAATAATACAATATACAATATTTAAGAAGGTTAATAAGACAAAAAGTAAATAAATTCTTATACTTTATTTATAATAATAACATATAATTTTTTAAAAATTGCATGAAAGTCAATCCCTCCTCCAATCATCCCTCAACAGAGGGGTTTCACATCATATAGGAGTGCTGACCGTTGAGGGTATAGTCTAGTGGTAGACCATCTATAATCTATTCATACGACATCTTTTGTTTTTATATTCGTTTTGGTTGAAACGTTATAGGCCCGTGCATTTATATTCTGTAAGTCTTAAGAAGACAGAAACTTATGTTTGGAATGAACTGAGACCATGTGAAGAGGTAAGTCCCAGCAGAGCCCAATTGGACCCGCAAGACTCACCTCAAAGAGGGACGTCTGCGCAGTTGAACCCGCAAGACTCACCTTCAACAGGGACGTCTGCGCAAAGGCTAAACTCGCAAGACTCACCTTGAAGAGAGACGTCTGCGCAGAAACCAACTGGATCCGCAGGACCCACCATGCTCAGAGACGTGACGTCCTTACGCGCAGTACGCAAGCTGTTCCCGCAGGAAAAGCCTCCCAATGGTCGACGTACTCCGCCTGTTCCCACAGCGACGGATACTAGCCATCAGGGAAGGCTACCCGCGCAGCAAGGCTACACGCACAAGGCACTTAACTCTTAAATAATTCAGTAATGTCACCTGAAGAAGGAGTGAGCAAGCCGGGAATACTCCCGCACAAAGCCGGGAAAACTCCCGCCCAAATGAGCCAGTCCGTACGCTACTGGATGATCTTTTGTACTGTACCTGACGAGGTATGGACAAAAGATCTGACCAAAGCTGCGACAGCTCACTGACAACAGTACAACGAGCAGCATGCTCTATTACTTAATGTCACTATCAGCCGCTACCTACTCACCAACCTGTCGTAGCACGTGCATAGCCTGCAGTTGGTGGAAAAGGAATAGTACACAGCCGGCCTGGTCACTATCAGCCGCTGCCTACCCACCAACCACCAGCATGGCATGTGCGTAGCCCACAGTTGGCAGAACAGGAATACTATTCAGCCGGCTGTACCTTCTTGGAAACCTACCTTCGGCTAGAAATACTCCAACACCTTGGAATGGTATGGACACATTATCTTATCATCTCATTATCTTATCTTCTCTAGCAATCTCTTAATATACACTTATATTCAAGAGCAATCTAGTCTGATTCTCACGCCGGAGGGTGATCACAAGGAGGTACCCCCCCTTCTCAGTGACGAGCTCACGGTGTCTGTTTTGCAGGTCATCAGAAGAACCATCTTTGCCGGACATAACCCTCGTGGGAAACATCTATTTAACCCCCAGATTATCCGTAATCTGCCCGGGGTCAATTAGTGTTTCTTCACCATGTAACCAAAGCATGATTAACATAGTTTAGGATATTGATCATGGCTCGGTAGGTGATCATTGTCAGCCTATATATAGAGTCTTGACATGGTTACATGGTTGTCTGATAGATAACAAACTAGTAAACCATATCTAGCCCTTTAAGAGACGCTTTTCTTCTCATCATCATTTTCAGTCAAAAGAAATTTTACAGTTGATAGTATCTTTTAATGTTCTTTCAATTATTACTATTTCAAAACATATATGACTAGGGATGGCGCATCGACTATAATGCCCCGTTATGCTTTGACTATCTACATTTGTTTTGTTTTTGGATTATAATGCATCTTGTTTTGTCGGTTTTTGCCAATGAGTGTTTTTCTTTGTTTTATTAATAATAATAATTTGTCAATAAGCTAATGGTGGAGTGGTAAGGAAGAGACTTGTTTTATGTGACCCAGGTTCAATTCCAGCCCACAACACTTAGTTTTAGAGGTACCAGGCTGATGATGGGAGACTAGACGAGTAGATGGTTTTCACTAGTTGGATCCTTGAATTAAACGGGTTTTATCCCACTGCACTGTCGTGCATTCGGGCGAGTGTTCGCAGGCGTTTGTCTTAGGTGAGGTTTTTTCCCATATCGAAAGACGAGTGTATCCTGATGCGGTGAATTAAGCCAGTAGCCCATTTAAAAGATTCGTTGGCCGTTGAAAAATAAATAAATAATAATAATTATTATTATTTATATTTATGATCAATTCATAAATGCTGATTATATCCTTTTGCAAGTAATCTTGTAACTAACCAATTATGCATTAATCTAGTTTGGCAATTAATAACTAATTTATATTAACTAAATTATTTCATTATTCTACCCTCAATGTCCCAATAAACCATGCAACAAATATAAATGGGAAAATTATCAAAATAGCCCTCTTTAGAGAGATGATTATCAAAATAGCCCTTTTTTTCTCAAAATTATTTAAGATTTGGACTGTCAAGACACATTGGCAAAAGATAAAAATAATGAGGGAGCAGTCCAAATTTTGAAGGAAAATCGGGTAGGAGACGGGATTTGGGGAAATAATGAAAGGAAATTCCAAATTATTTTGAAATCTTGGAGTAAAAGTTCGTATTTTTTTCAAAACTTTTTTTCTCAACAACCGTCTTGAGAGACTGTTTTTTTATGTTTCCTACCTTTTCTGTCCATATTTCAAATTCTAGGTAAACGAGATTTTCAAATCTCGTCTTGAGAGACGAGATTCTACCACCACCATCATCGCCCACCGTTCGCCTTCTACCACCACCACCCACCGTTCGCCACCACCACTATCCACCCACCACCCACCACCATCCGAATCTTTGACCATCTCCACTCACCGCCATGGATGGAGCCGATCTCAACCCCACCGCCACCGCCGCCGTCGGAGTTCAGATCAACCAGGCTGTCAAGAGTAGTAGTGTTAAGCTTGCCGGAATGAGATCTGTTGGATGTTTTGCCGAGACCCAGATCGAGTTCTTTGAAATCAGGCTTGTTCTGGTCAAGAAAAGAAGCTTCATTTCTCACAGGCATTTCGTCGAACACCTTGTGGGCATGCTCCATTTCTGAAAATTTAAGCAATTGGTTGAATTGACGAAGTGGGTTTGTGTCTATGATGTTGGAATTGAAGTAATGTGTGTGAATTTGAGGGGATGGATTTACAGAGTGAGAAAATGGGAAGAAGAAGAAGAAAAAGAAGAAGATGAAGATGGGGATCTCGTGATCTAACGTCGGGTGGGTGGTTTAACGAGCAAGACCTATATTAAACGGGTCTTGTGTTAGTAGGTAGTCTTGGAAGGGTTTAAAATAAAATACATGACAAATAAAGTAAATAAATAAAGTTTAGGATTTAAAAATGTAAATATTTGAGAAATTAAAGAAACGAGTTTTGTAAAATAAGTTTACTCGAAACCGGGTCTCGGTATTCTATTCATTAGTTTTTTTCTTTTTCTACTCAACCTATGTTAAGTAATAATGTGGGTTAAAATGCGATATTGCAAAACCTTTGGTTATAAGAATACCAAAACGAGGTTTAAACGAGTGTTCGGGTTTGTCGGTTTGGGACTTGATAATTGACCAAGCTCACAGTTAACTTCCCAAAATAATAAATGTTATGAGATAACTCAATAAAATCAAAATAGACTTAACCAAGTATGTAGTTCTATTATGAAGAACCTTAACGTTCGTTAAGCGAGTATACGACCTTATCGGTTCGAACTTGTTATAAGATCAAGTTGGTTACCGACATGCCAAGTATGTTTAGAAAGTAACTAAAATTGATTTAAAATATAATCTTGAAGAAAAATATGAGTTTTTGTGGCTAAAAACACACTTGTGTGTCTTAAGCGAGTGAACTCGGTTTAGTTCGGTTTTTGGTTCGGTCCTTGACTCGGAATAAGACCGAGGATGGTTACCACATACCCAATTACCATGGAACTTGTAAAATAACTTATAAATAATAATACTCAAGTTTTACATTCAAAAAGTTAACAATAAAGCTTTTAAACAAAAGTTCGGTTTTTGGTTCGGTCCTTGACTCGGAATAAGACCGAGGATGGTTACCACATACCCAATTACCATGGAAGTTGTAAAATAACTTATAAATAATAATACTCAAGTTTTACATTCAAAAAGTTAACAATAATGCTTTTAAACAAAAGTTCGGTTTTTGGTTCGGTTCTCAACTCGGGAAAAAACCGAGGCTAGTCACCACATACCCAATACCATGGAACTTGACAAATATGAAAAATAAACTAAAATATGTAGAATTTAAGCAAGTATAACAAGTTATATGGTTAGATTTGTTAAATATATAAACAAGGACTACAAAGTCCTCCATGTAACCTTGCCTTACTAGTCCGACATTTCAACCGGCCGAGACCGGAGAAATGAAAGACCGAAGATAAACAAGGAGTGTATATTATATATATGTTGTAACATCAAGCTTTAAGTATTGAGAAGTTAGTTAAATGAAAAATTAGCTTATGAAGAACAACCTTAGAATTCAAGAATTTGAAAGAGAAATGAAGAAATGAGCAAGCACAAATGAAGAAGATGTGTGTGTATATAAAGGGTAAGTTGAATGGGTCTTTCATAAAGGGTGTTTCATGAAAATGGGTTGGTTATAGACCCAAGAAAGCACAAACTACAAATGGGTCCTTAAAGTCTTCATTTTGGTAGTTTTAGTCCCTGTAGTTCGTTTTGATCGTTTTCGGAGAATTTTAAGAACCGAAAAGGGTGTTTTTTTATCCAACAACTATAAAACAAATATTTAACATACAATTCATCATTTTGATAATATCGAAAGGTTCGGGATACGAAACGGGTCGGGTTTACATTAAGAATACAAGTATAAAATAACTCGAAATTGACAAATGTCGCAGTTTTTGAGAAAAAAAAGTTTAGGAAAAATATGAACTTTTACTCCAAGATTTCAAAATAATTTGGACTTTCCCTTCATTATTTCCCCAAATCCCGTCTCCTACCTGACTTTCCTTCAAAATTTGGACTGCTCCCTCATTATTTTTATCTTTTCCCAATGCGTCTTGGCAGTCCAAATAATAAATAATTTTGAGGAAAAAAGGGCTATTTTGGGAATCATCTCTCTAAAAAGGGCTATTTTAGGAATTTTCCCGATATATGTCCCAATGTTCTAACAAACCACGCAACACATACAACCCCAATGCCTTAATAGCAAGATAATCCACTCCCATGGTCCTCACGACTTCACTCCATGGTCAATCCATAATGGATCATCTACTATCCCCATACACCAGCCGATGGAATTGGGACCGTTAACATTGTTCTGTCATTTTTACTATCATCGCATCACCACTGATTGTGGTTGTTGCTGTTGCGATTGTCCTTGGTCAATCCATAATGCCATTCGACAACCTTGTGGTTCTTCCTCCCGAATCGTTTCTGATCGCAACACCAATGGCCACACCACCGACCTTCACCCAACCGCAAGGGCAACCCACCATGTGTGTCTTTGTTGCACCTCAATCAGTGACGCCTTCTACTTGTGTAAGTGTTACATCAGCTGAGGAAATAATGATACCTTTCTAATAAGGTGTGTAAATCTTCTTTACCAGAACACGTTTTGCCCGGCTGAGCAGTTCGTCGGTGAAAACAAAATTGTAAGTTCCTGGGTGAGCAATTCATTAGGAGCAAAGTAGAGAATATGTTGTCACGATTTATTTTAAAGCAACAAATATTGATTGACCTTGATAATCTTACACAACTCAAAACAATTCAAAGATTTGCACATGACGGCAGTGACCGTGTGTTGGTTAATCATGCAAGAAAAGAGAAATAACAAGCCTTCCCCTTGTGCGTGTACCTAACTAGTATTAAGCCCATGCGCTGCGTTCGGGGCGTAAAACCATGAAAATATTAATGTTAAAATGTTTTTATCGAATTTGTATGTTGATGGGGGCGTTGGACCCGCGCTTTGTGCAGGACAGTTACAACTTAACAAAAGTAGACAAAAAACCGTTCAACCATGCCCGCCCGTTGTAATGTGTTAACACGCAATAGTTAGGTTGAAACATAAACCATATAAAAGAATAACTTAGTCGACTTAGGACCAAAGTTAAAAGTGAAAGGTGTTGGGGTTAAAAATAAAGTGTTTTGTGGTAAATTTGTAAAAGATGAAAAGTATATGTCACACCCCGACTCAGGGCCTAGGGGCGTGACGATCAGCTGGTACCTGTTTTGCAAATACATCAGAGTTACGGGTTCATTTAGTGGAAGACTTTTATAAAATATTAATTTACATTGAAACACTTACTCGTGAATTAAATACCCGAGTATTCGGTTACAAAATATTGTTTTATGTTATTACAAGGATTATATTCAAAATTGAGCCATCTTGTATCGTGACCATCTATCTCCATGACTTTTAATTCTTGTCTATAGCAATCTGCACTTAATTACCTGTAATGGTTGGGAAAAATACATCATCGATGAGCTGGTGAAACGTTGACTGACTCTTTAAAAACAGTCGTTAAATACAAACATAGTTTTCTGTTTCACAATCTTAGCAGGAATGCCTGTCATTTCCGGAAATTGTAGCATTGCCCTACACACACAATTCAAGAGTTTCCCGAATCACATAGCCTCTGTTTGGAGACAACATTCCTCGAGCTATGCAACCATATTGGAGAACTGATTATGACTGACTTGGTTTTGCATGCCAATTGATCAGTTATGTATGGATCCATACACATGTGTATTCGGTGTGAGTTGCTTTTTATCTTCTATTTTGTATTATAACGATTTTAGAGATATGTAATCTCATGCAAAAATTTATCAGACTCTTTGTAATAAACAAACTATTTACTACAAGAGTAAAAATTGTTCTGTCGGTAAAAGGTTTAACGTATTCACCTGTGATTGTCAGCTCGGTGTCGTTTGGAAACCTTTCCTGTCTGTATGCTGTTGATCTATATGTGTAATAAGTTTGCATAAATACCTTGATGGTATCTCTTGATTAATCAGCAGACTTTAAGTCTGATTTAAACTTGATAGAGTTATAGTCGTTTATGAAAATATATTAGTATTTATATATGACATTTGGGATTGCATACTTTGGCTTAATAGGTTCTATCACGTTGGCAAGCTTCTCCAGGTAAGTAAACGGGTTCCACGATTGATTGAGATTTGTATGCATTACCTACCTTAGGTAAGAAACTTCTACTAATTATATCCCCTTCCAGTTACTACATGTCTGTCAAAATATAGTTTTGATGACATTACTTCTTATGAAAGTAACGTCATTACTTAAAAACATTATTTGGAAGTCATTTACGGCTAACGACTATACTATTAACTAGGTCTTAAATAACTATATAATTGTCACACCCCGACTAGCACAATGCGGAAGCGTAAAACGGGAATGTAACAGACACCTCTGATATCAACACATTGTTTATAAAAAAACATTACAAACTAATTTACAATATATTACATTTCTTCGTTCTATTATTGTTTTACAGTCTAGGCGATACAAACAAAACTAGTTCGTTAACTATACATTCTTACTACTAACACCCTTGCTTCTATTCACATAGCATCAACCACACACTTCAGGCATGTGACAGATCACCCAATCATTCCGATTTAGGTACACCTGAAAAGCAGTTTAAAACGGGTCAACTACTAGAGTTGGTGAGTTTCACGAGTTTCAAGAAAACAGTAATGAGTATTCACAAGTCAGCACTTGTAATCATGAGATAAGTATGTATGTATGTAAATGATGTATGTGATGTAATTATGCTAAGCTACAGTGAAGCCTGGACTGTTCGTGCTGCGTGCCTCCATTTCCCACGCTCAATCAACCACTGTGGCCCCTTTCCGCCCACAACATGCCCCGGTAGCTATGTCTAACACTACATAGCTGGTTCGTAAAAATTATGGTCAGGTGCAAACGGTTTTGGTGTCTCGGCAAACCGTGCCGGCTCCGTTTGGGTTTGTCAAACCAATAGTACTATTCACAAGCCATCGGCTCGAAGTTAATCACTGTGATCGTGGGGACTTTCGTGTGTTAGCACTTAGATAATTCACATCATCACATGTTTCAGATAAGTACATAGATATAAGCAAACATGCTTTTCACCCAAAAAGTTCGTAAAACAGTTTAAAAGTGGGGTCATGAAACTCACGGTTTAGTAGATATTCGGTACTGTATCAGCTCGTGGTTTGTTCGGTCCGCTATCAGTAGTTCCTATAATCAATATTATAATAATATTAATATTTTAATATTATTATAATCTCAATACTAATCTGGCTGTATAACTAATCTGGGTGTAGCTGGAACGCCCAGAAAGTGGCAATAGGCTTAGGTTGTGATGTTTTTCAATGTCTAATACTTAAAACTGAACTTGGCTCAGGTTCCCGTGTTCCCAGCTGGGCCAAGTTGTTCGTTTACACGCTCAGAAAACAGTTATGGGAAAATAAGCTTGGGTAAATGTATTGGTTAATAAAATGATTAAGTTATAAAGAAAGATCACATACTGGGGTCCCGGATTAGCCACGGGGCCCGTTTCCGTTTATGCAGTTTGATTTGAGAGGAAACGCGCACAATCCACCCGGATTGTCCAGGTTTCTCATAGAAAAGTTCATTTTCACTTAATTAGTCCAAACATATGATTTTTGATCACTCTTGGTGTTTTGATATTCCCGCAGATTCGCAAGTCGCGAACTTGCCGGTTTTTATAAAAACTGATTTTGTTTAATATTCAGATTAGCATAATTAATTAATCGTTAATCATTAAATTATGAAAATTTAACCACTTATCAATTAAAATATGTAGATTTTTATAAAAATATTTCTGGAATTTATTTACTGATTTATTAATTTATAAAAATTCATTTTATCAGCTATATTTCGCCTTAAAATCGTCCGTTTACCCCAAACGATTTCCAAAAATTCCACAAAAATTTCTGAATACTCAAATCATGTCCCAAAACAACATGTATCAATTTCAGAATGTAAAAAGCTCGTGCAATATTCTTTTCGGCCCAAATTCGGCTGTAAAAATTCACACGAATGCAAATAAACAAAACACCTTTAAACTTCTCCAAATGATCCAAAAATTCATATGTTATCAAAATACATCAAATCTGAGTTCCCAGAAAAATTTCATAATTTTTGAATTATTTTAGATATTTTTCCCAAATAAACGTCCCAATTCGGTAATAAATTCGCCAAATATTCTCGGATGGTCGAAAAATTACCAAATTTGAACAGGGACTTATTGACATGGTCCCTGATGTCCCTGAAAAATTTCAAGTCCTAAAATATGCACTTCACAACCTTAACCTAAATAGCCCGTAAGCGAGTGTTTCGGCATTACCTTAGCGGGTTTTGCTCGTTTCCGACCTTTTAATCAAGTTTTCAGGTTCTTGTGCTTCTAAGAAAGCTAGGTAAAAGTCCTATATCACAAACCAAGCAATATTTCATCAACATAACAGCCCTTAAGTTAGGGTTTCGGCTAGTGTACAAAAACGAACTTTTGAACCGTAAAAACGTCGTTTCAACCCTTTAATCCGTGTTTATGGCCAAAAAAACTATCAAAACAGGTTCCTTACCATGTGTATGATCAAAACATGTTTATGGACCATTTTTAGGATTTTTACACGGTTAGGAATGATTTTTAGTAACCAAGACACGTTTTTATGGTATTAAACAAGTTTAAACAAGTGTAAAAGTAGCTTATTTAAGTTGTTTACCTTAGGGTTTCTTGAGTTTTTGGCTGGAGAAGAAGTTTATGTCCAGAATTTTCAAGAAATAATGTTGAAAATATCTTGTATCTAGTTTAAATGTGAAAGAATAAAGGGGGGGGGGGGGCTGCTGCTGCGATCGGACCATCATGGGCCCACTTTGGGCCCATTTTGGCCCAAGTTTCTGATTTCTCAAGCCCAAACACGAAAAGCCCGGTCCAAATTTAGTTCGGGTTCGGTTTTTGGCGCGAAAAACTTATCGGGTGCGTTAAACAGCGCGAAAACGAGTGTTTTTCGGCTAGTTTTGTGTAAAATTATAAAAACATACTATACGTTTGTAAAAATCAAAAATATTTTCACGGATCGCTTAAAACATTTCAAATAAGTGTTTGGTAAGTCTTTTTCGGCTTAACGGATGATACAATGCTTGGTTTGTAACTATCTTTTGCGTTTAAGTCTATAGCGGGTAGTTAAACGAGCATGTTTTCGTTTAACTTGTTTGCTATCAAATTAATACCATATTTCTAATATTTTAGTTTGCATAGATCGTATATCACTTATAGATGGCCCCCCGAGATATCTGGGTCATAACCCGACCCGTTCGGTTAATCGTTCGTTTGTTACGCAAAACGCGTTTATTTGCTTAATCGGTAAATACGTACTGAGGTGTACCTTGTTTTGGCTCAAATGTCACAATAATGAAGTAACTTTAAGCATAATTCCTACCTTAAACGATCACTCGAGAATGAGAACAAGAAAAGATCAGCAACATGTCGACAGGACTTCGCTATATAAGGCGGTTGGCCGTTAACAGAACTTCGGAACCTCGTTTCTTGTGCAATCTTCGAGAAAACAAGCCGTCGAAAGGCCGGGAAACTTAGGGCATGAGCTTCTAGTTTAAGTGTGTGTACTAGAAAGTGTTTTTGGGATGATTTGGTTCAAACCCGTAGCTGCGCTATTGATAGTCGATTTTGGCTTTCTTTGCATCGCGCGAAGGACAAAACTCTTAGACGTTCGCGTGACGCGAAGCAGCATTCTGCCATGTCAGAACACGTGGCTTGTACAATCGTGCCACGTGTTGACACATAGTTGGACACACACATCAGATTCCTTAACGTGGTTTCGCGTAGCGCGAAGTATTCCTTCGCGTAGCGCGAATCACTCTTGTCTCGGTTTCTGTTCCTGCTACTTCACATAGCGCAAAATAGATTACCTGTCAGCTTCGCGTAGCGCGAAGAATTAAAAATTCAGAATTTTCATTTTTGACATTCTATCTTTCAGAATTGATATTTTTAGTCCAAAATTAAATGGAGTATTTTCATGGAGTTACCATACAGGGATTAAAAAGAAAAATATTTAAAGTAATAGGTTAAAGGAAAAAAAGATTGATAAAAGCTGAGTTTTTTACCAAGTAGGTGTAGATATAAAAAGTATTTACCTTTTTTATGTACTTTGAAAAATATTTACCTATTTGTGTACCTTTTGTTATTTTATTATTTTCTAATAAAGAAACGAATTTTATTATCTTTAACAAGGAAACAAATATCATTCTTCCATAACATACAGACGATTCATACTCCCCTATACCAAAGTGACGCCGATTTCATCGGGCGATTCATCAGCGATTCTCGATTCATCAGCGATTCGATATCGGCGGGCGATTCAATTTCAGAAGAGCTTGGAACGGGCGGTTTTAGGCGACGACGGTTAGAGTGAACCATTCGAACGACGGCTTGGGTTTAGGCACCTTTGTTTGGGTTTGATTTGAATGGCGGCTCGGTTTCTTGTGGATGACGTACGCATCTCAAATTTATTGTAAAACTCTTATTTCCTAATTAATGAATTTTTTGTTGAATTTTAGTTTTAGTTTTCTACTTTTTTAGATTTATAGCTTTTATTTTTTTCAGAATTTTTTATTTTTTACAGAATTTTATTAAAATTTTGCAAAATCTTGATGCTGGAATTTTTGTAGTATTTATGCAATTTTTTTCGTGAATAATTTAAGCAGTAAACGAGAAAAATAAAGTAAAGCATATTTGATTTGATGAATTTTGTGTTTTCTAATTTTGTTTTTATCGGAAAAACTAAATGAAAAGTATAATTTTGTTGAAAATAAAGAGGATAGAGAAAGTATCTAAATAGATAAATATTTTTTAAAATACGTTTAAAAGATAATACTTTTTGTATTTACACTTATTTGGTAAAAAACTTGATAAAAGTTTTTATGCATAGCATACATGCTTATATGCTATATAATATATAGCATATAAATTTTATCATTGTCCAATTAGGAAGATTTTGTTATTATGTAATTGCTAAAATTTAAAAATATAATTTTACTGTTGATCACTTGGTCACATATTTAAAGAAAGAAACCTTTAACGAGATGAAATAAAAAATGATTGTATTAAACAGATCGATAAGTTCTGTTACAGAAAAAACTTAATTAATACATTGAATGCTTGTATTTTCTAAATAACACAATTTAATAAATAAACTTTTTTCCAACAAATAAAGCAAGACATGATAGTAGACTTGTTGCAAAACAAGCACCAATGCCCTAAAAGTTTGTAGGACAATCTCCAAGAGTATCATTTCCTATTGTCCTTTACAACACAAACACACACTGATAGGTGAAGTGTGTGTCCCACAACCCCACCAAAGTACAAAACTACAATATGCATAAACCTTGGTTGGATGCTAAGGCTGAGGGGTGTGGGGGGCGCGAGTGGGGGCGCCAGCCAATAATATTGTGACGTGTGGCAGAGAGAGAAAGTTGATAAGATGGGTGTTGGTAGTGGTGCTCGCGCCCCGGGCCATGGTGTGGAGGGGCGCGAGAGGGGGCGCGAGCGGTTTATTTTTTTATTGTTTTATAAATGTATTAAAAAAACGTATTATTAAAAAAACTCATAAATTATTTAAAAAAACACACATTAATTAAAAAAACACATTAATATCTAAAAAAAAAATTAAAGTACTAAAAAAAACATTATTCTTATTCTTCGGCTTGGTCTTCTTCGATCAACCTCTTCCGGATACGTTCCTTTTGTTTTTCCATCAGCATTTGGTCGACCGGATTTAGGTTACTGAAGTCTCTTGTAAGGAATTCCAAATCTCTCATTCTTTTTTTTTCCTTTTTGTCATTAGAGACCACCTCCATGGTTTTGTTGAATTTATTGAGGGATTCAACAAGATCGTTGATGTTTACGGCTTCCCCCTCAGCCGGTTTTTTGCCCCTGGCGTCCCTTCCCAATGGCCGCCTCCTCGGCGGTGAAGACGTTTCCTCCCCCGCAACGTTTAGGTCGAATCCAACCCGGCAATCCGACCCGGCGGAAGTGCTGTACGCTCCAGACGAACTAGTTTTAGTCCGTTTCGGCCCTACTTCCGCATCAACGTCCGGCGCCACCAGCTCAACCCACTTAGAACACCTTCTCAACCTCTCCCACACCTTTACATCGTCCCACGTCTTCACCGTCCCATACCTCCGCAGGCACTCCTGCCTCCACTCTTCGACAGTGAAATTATAAACCGCCAAATCGTCACTGCCACTTGGTCTCATACGACCGGCGTTCCTGTTGAACAGATTAGTAAACAAGCCGACAAATTTTCTGATTTCGGTCCACCGACCCGAAATCATATCGGCGTTCCGCTCTGTACTCCCAACGAGCGAATAGAACGTCTCCCTAACCTTTGTCCAAAAGACCTTGCTCTTTTGGTAGTCCGCTGCAAAATGCATAAATAAATTTGTATGTCATTTAACTCTTTTATTTAACTTTTTTATTAAAAATCATTTTTAAAAACGTTAAAACAATTACCGCAACGCCGATCCTCAGAAGTGACTATCCAAGCTCGACACAGGGCTTCCTTCTCATCCGATGACCACGGAGTGATTTTCCGTTTCGACCTTCCGGTCGAAGCCGAACCCGACCCGTCCGTTGCAATTTGTTTTTTCCGGTGGACGCGTCTTCTTTGTCCCGCAGCTTCACCTTCTGGTTCTTGTGTCTCCGGAACTACAAAGTTAGGAGACGGTTGTATGTTGGATGGTTGAAAGCCGGATGGTTGTTGCGACCCCGGATAAAACATCGCTTGGTCCGGTGCCGACCATAAATCGTCGTAACTGTAATCTGATTCTAGGTTTGGGTACCAATTTCCAGCCATGTTTTTAAAAAAAGGTTTGGAAGATGGGGTGATTTTGGGTTTTGGGTGTGGTATGTGATATTGGTGTTGGTTTGGGTTTGATATAGGTTGAATAGAGAGAAAAATCGTGTTTGATTTTGTGTTGATATTGGTATGTTATTATATAGAGTAGGAAATTTTTTTTTTTTAATAAAAAACAAGCCCAACGGCTCTTTTCACGCATTCCCAGACCTCCTTCACGCTCCCCCCAGCCGCTAGCCCACCCGCGCCTGCCTCTTTTTCCGCGCTCGCGCCCCTTTCGCGCCCCTCTCGCGCCTCGGTGGTGTGGTCCTCGCGCCCCGGGGCGCGACCGCCTCGCCACTTGCGCCCTTTCTCGCGCTCCGCACCCTTCAGCCTAATGGTATGCCACTGTGACCATTTCTACTTCCAAAATGCAATCTTTGCAAATATCATATTTGGGCTTACAGCACTTTAAATTGTCGACTTTTGATCATACCCTCTAACACAGCATAATTTTCTATTATTAGGTTATATAATATATAATTATAACCAGTCAACGTTTTTGAATTTTTTTATAGCTACACTTTTAGTGGTAATTCACAAATTCACAAAATTTTATTTGGTTAAAACCCTAATCTTGATCCTTGAAACATTCACCAAAAGTGTGGCTCTTGAAAAGCACAAAACTAAAAAGAAATCTGTATTATCTCTTTAGATGAATACCATTTTGATTATTATGACAAGATAGGCCACAAGATGATCATCAAGTTTAACTTACATGAATATTATCTTGTTCGTACATACCTCAGATCCTACCCTCTGTCTGCACCAGGTCACGTCATGCAAAACGCAGCCTGTTCTCTACATTTCAGATCCTTCAATTTACACTTTACCCCCTTCCACTTTCATATATCCCAAAAAGACTCAATTTTTAATAATTAATTATTATTATATTTCCCGTTTAGCCAGCTCATCATGTCATTCAATCCAACTCCCATCACCAACCCCAAAACCAACCAATTTCACTAAATAAACGCACAAATCATATAAATGATAAAACCCTTTTGATTCCTCTTCTTCTCCACCAGATCTCTTTCTTCGAATATTTAAAACAATACCCATTTGTTAATCTTTGATTCTTTTCGCTTTTACTGTTGATTTGTGTCAAAAAGCTTAAAACTTTGTGTTCTTTTTTGTATAGCGAATATGGAGAATCAGGTAAAGGTTAATGGGTGGACAATGTTTACTGATGAAGAGGTGAGAGAGATGAGTGGGTTTAAGCGAGTCGGTGATGATTACGTGGAGGTCACGTGCGGGTGCACGAGCCACCGGTACGGTGATGCTGTCGGAACCCTTAGGGTTTTTGTTAATGGTGATCTTGAAATCAGCTGTGAATGTACCCCTGGTTGTGATGAAGGTTAACCCTATTTGTTTTTTATTATTATTATTGACCTACTTGCATGTTAATGTGATTTTGTGTAATATTACTTTGTCGTATATTTTACAGGTTAATGGTTTTATACACGTTCAAGTGTTTGATGATATGTGTAAATTAACTTTGGTTTTTAACTTTTTATTAGATGATTTGTTCACAGTTCATCATGGTCTATTTGTTTATCTTTGCCTGCTAGTATTACAGTCATGGTCACTGAGTTTGAATGGTGTGTGCTGGTGTCTGCTTTATTATTCTTATCATGATTTGCAGAGTTCTGTTATTCACTTAACACATGTTACATGTTTACATGATATATCGCAAGAAGTGTGTGTTATATGCCTGATAAACATAACTATGTGGTTGCATTACATGCTAGAGAAGCCAGTTTAACATCCTTTAGGCTGCACAAACAAGTTGTCCCATTTTACTTTACTTTTTGTGGCATTCAAGACCTCTTATACATGAAAATACTATGGTTATATTCAATCTGGCCATTTAATATCATTTTATTTTTATGGTGCTGAACTGCTAATTCTTACAAATATGAAAAGGCAATTTGAAAAATATATATAAACAAACATTTTGATGAACAGAAACCCAAGCAATTTTGATGGTGATGATATGTCATGATCATTGAAAAACTAACTTTAAATGCTACTTTAATGTTTTCCCCTACTCATAAATTAATAAATCTTGTTTTTTGAGCAAACTTTATTAATATTTACTGAGCCTTTATGCTTTAATTAGTGAACTTTTTTTTTAACATTCAGACAAGTTGAGCCCAGCTGCATTTGAGAAGCATTCTGGAAGAGAAACATCAAGAAAATGGAAGAATAATGTGTGGGTGATTGTGGATGGTGAAAAAGTTCCGTTAGCAAAAACCGCACTTCTTAATTATTATGATAAGTCTTTGAGCAATGCGGGACACAGATCACAGGCTAATTGCCATCGGGATGAATTTATTCGGTGTGCAAAATGCAATAAACACAGACGGTTTCGACTTCGCACGAAAGAGGAGTGTCGTGTGTATCATGATTCTTCTACAAATGATAACTGGAGTTGCTCTGACATGCCTTATGACAAGTAAATATTATTTCTTCTTAGTTCTCATTTATTTACGATATATTTTCTTCTAAAATTATTTGCAAATAAACAGAAACATGATGGTTCAAATTGTCAACTGTTTATTGTGATTATTAAGTAACATGCTCGTATGAAAATAGGAAATTTTGACTAAATGTCTTAACGGGTCTGGACTCTGGATGGGTTGACTTGCCAACAACTTTTTTTTGTGTATTCTTAAATTTTGTAAATAATTGTAGTATTATTAATGTTAAATACAATTACAGAAGCTATTTTACACATTGGTCACGCTTGACCTGTTTGACCCGTATGATATAGAATGGTACTGGTCAAATCGGTCAGACGGGTCGATTTGATGCTCATGCTTGCTTTTAATTAGTGTTTGTTCATGTGCACCATTAACGAACACAAACACGCTGATTTTGTTAATCAACGGACACGAAAAAGAAACTTTGGTTAAAGTTAAAAAAACAAACAAAAGCGTATCTTGTTCATGTTCGTTCAGTTGATTTACAAGCGTAGTTTACACATTTGACTTGTGGGAAGTAAACGATAAAACTAAATTATTCGACTTTCGTTTTGTAAATGGTTTGAAATGGCCTGTTATGTTTGTTTTTCATCTTGTAACTCTGTTTTATAAAACTTATCATATGATTTTAATCATGTATTTAGAATATAAGCACACCTTTTATGTATGTATCATCATATGTCGTGATTATTATTTTACATATGCCAGGATAACATGTGATGATGATGAGGAACGAGCAAGCCGGAGGGTATACAGAGGGTGTACGCGTTCGCCAACTTGCAGAGGCTGCACATCATGCGTTTGCTTCGGTTGTGCTACGTGTCGGTTTTCCGACTGCTCGTGCCAGACATGCATTGATTTCACCATCAACTCAAAAGCTTAGGAGCTTACGAAAAACCTTAAAAACAACATGTTGCTGTTGGCATGTTATGCTACTTATTAAGTTTTAACGGTAATTTATTCCCTTTATTGGAACCAGTACTTTTTAAACATGCATCCTATTGTTATGAACCTTTTATATATTAGTATTATTTAGTAACGTACTCCCATATTTATTTATCTGATGTCTTTGTTATCTTTTATTTAGGGAGAAAGTTATTAGTGTATATCTAATAATGCATGCATTTAAGTATACTGTGCTTTCTAACATCCCCGATGCCGGGTCCCAGATTCTTCACCTACTTATTTCTTATTTTTAATATAACTTTTTTATAAAAATATATTAAAGTTTACATTGTATTACATGTGTCATAAATCAATTCTAACGTATTACGTATTTTAAATTTTTTGATAAAGTAGACATGGTAGTTTGGTTAGCATATATAAACTAGTGTTTAGAAACAAGTGGTATGGTTTGATTAATATATAAACTTGTTAGCATTTGAAATGTTGAAGTCTGTGCTCTTGTCCGATTGTACTTTGAAATTTTATTTTGCTTTCTAGATTTAGCTTCCACATGTCTGCAACTTGCCTGCAAAAGTATATTTGTTTATTATGATTTTTAATTATTTATTAAACCATGTATCTTTTGTTTCACCGTTTCACAATGTTCGAAATCATCCGCTTCTAATATATTTGCAAGGAAGGTAATTTTAAAATAAACTCACAATTGATTTTAGTATTACTTTGAGCACTGTTTAAAACACAGATGATAATATTATCAAGATCATCAAAAATCTCATATATTAAAAATCACGCTAACAAAATAAAGATTGCCAAAAATCATGCATAAATAGAAATTTGTATTATTTTAAACGATCCTATTATTAACGGCATATAATAATAATAATAATAATAATAATAATAATAATAATAATAATATTTCTATGATTGTCAAAGAATCTATGGATATTATGGTTTTGTGAAGATGCTTAAAGTTAAAAACATATTTTGTTTTATAAAATATCATTCAAAATTGCAATTGTAATACTTTATTTATAAACGTTTTCTTTTTGTAAAACTTTGTCTAGTGATCTCTCATCATATATTCTCAACCATATGTCTATTTTATGCTTAATGCTTGTATTTTACTTTTCTTAAATTCTACTTTGATAACGATTAATCTTGATGATGCAAAACAACGTCAAATCTAGGCACCAATGGGAGGAACAATTCCGTTGGAGCCTGTCTTTCTTAGTTCTCTCCCGGTAAGTTGATGTTGATGATTGATCCAGGACTTGACCACGGCGTCGACGTGAACCTTCTTTTTGAAGAATGCCTTGTCATGTAGTAGCACCTTTGTCATCAACCTTAGGTTCTCTCTATGTGATTTCCATTTATTTCTTTTGAGTTTTGTGGATTGTACATAGGAGACATGCTTAAAAATTCGTTATATTAGAAATTTAACACACGTTAAATTTTTTGTTTCATTAAAATATGCATATTATTCTTGGAACGTGATACCCTAAAGGTACACATAAAAAATTTAAGCTCGTACATTTTTTTTGAACGACCAACGAATAAAAACCCAGTCTCTTGGGGTAAACTAATGGCAAAAAGCGACCCATACAACCGCGATCACAAATAACACCGGGTAGCCCAAATCCACACCATTTCTTGTTCGGGCTGAAGGTCCACTGCGGTAAAACCCTGTTGGAATCGGATTCGAATTTTGAAACCTTGCGGTCTCCAGCCCAAATCTTACTTCCCCTCCAATACTAGTTGAGCTAAAGCTCACTAACTTAAAACTCACGTGATAAATAACTGAAGGCCTCTACCCTCAAAAGTACACTAAAAAAATAAAATAAAACCCGATAACATTTACAACATTTTGTACTCGTTTGCAAGATCTGTAACCCAAAAGTGTATGTATCTATGACTTTATGTGTGAGTAAGAATTGACTGGAAGTGAATAGTGATGGAGTAGTGGTGATGTCCGGCAGGTTGGTTCAAAAGTGGAGTGTGATCTAGTAGAGGTGATGTAGTAACATTTGATTGGTATCCTCCTTTGTAACCATTTGAGGAAGAAATGAAGAGACATCTAGTCACGGGGTATAGTTGTGGGTCACATATAGATCAGGAAGAGTAGTTGCATTTTATTTCCTCATATAGTTCTAAATTGTTACATACTAAATTCTGTCTTACATGATTAGGACAACACTTTTATGAAAAAATATGTTATCTTTAAGAAACAATATTCTATTTCTAACAATTACTTTGTCTGTCATATATTACAGAAATTAAAAAATATAACATTAAATTATAGTACTTACATAAATGAAATTTCAACAAAAGAACACAAGGTGTTAAAAGAAGATATTAGTGAGTTCGAAAATAATCACATATATCCATATCAATCATCTGTATATAGGGTTGTATGTACATCATAGACAACACAACACAATGTACTAGTGTGTGGACACATAGGATTGATCCAATTCAAGACCGTGCAATCCGTGTTGGCCTATTTCTCTAGGAATTATGGTAAAAGAAGAGATCTTTTGGACTAGTTATAGTGCCATGGAAGGAGTCACACCACCAAATGAGAATGTAGAAGTAACAAATAAAAGAGTAATTAATATAGGAGTAACCGATTTAATGAATTTAAGTCTACTAATATCTCAAAGTGGTGATGTAATTAAAAAGTTAAAAATGTGGGTAAATATTTATGTAGGTTTCTGGATGTGGATATGAATATGGATATGCAAATGTACATGCATATGCCTATTAATTTATGTAAATGTGTATTGGATGTAACATGTGTATTCTAACGTGCATGCCAGAAATATTAAGAAAATATAAACCTCACATAATGATATGAAATCGAACATAAACAATAAAGTCATTGCTTGAATTTCATTTCAGATTCAAAGAGGATCATATATGTACACCACATGCACTCTGATGTGCTGTATCAATGGTGCCTGCGAGGCCAAGGCCCTGAATAACAGACTTGGTGAGAAGTCGGTCTATAAGAGGGAATTCTGAGCGTTTCCAGCTTGATGAGCCGCCATTGATGAGGCCGTTTTTGCACATCTGAAAACTTCATCTCTTCTATAGATCGTTCTGTGATCACAAAACGGAAGTTGAATGCTTACAAGATAGGAATAGAATTTTATAAAATGTCAGCAGTATCTGGCATGAAACAATCACTTATACAGTTATACTTACATAAACATTCAAGACTCAAGACACGCAGCTCCTTTTCAATATTAATTGTACCCAAAGCCAAAATCATGACCATTGAGATTTTAAAGTCTAAGTAATCATTCGAATAAAATTTGTTTCCTAATTTACATGCATGCTTCCAACAAACTCTAGAATACAGGTTTTAAAAGAAACATTGGGATTTAAAACTTTGAACAAAACTATAAAATCATTATCTACGCATCAACATGGGGAACCAAACAGGGTAAAGTGCAACGATAATCAATACAAGAACGACGGCAATGGCTATGCATGTACATTTCCTCGAGCTCTTTTGTAACTGCCTGGCTTCCACTAATTGTTCGGTTCCACGATGGACAAATGAACTCGCGTGTAAACCGTTGCTCTCAATGTCGTTTAGTTGTTGCCCTTGAGCTTCTACTAGCGCAGCCATATCCAAGAAGATCTGGTGGAGTTCTATCAAGTTTTTTTCTATATCTTTTACCGCGTCATGTCTTTCTTGGATTTCTGATATTGTATCCATAATTTGACCCCGACCTTGATCTTGGATAGCTTTCTGAAGGAAATCTTCGCCTTCACCGCTAGATATTAAATTTTTAATTAATTCATCGTTTGCTTTCTCGCCTGTTAATGTATGATATCTTCTCCCAACGGTCTCTTTGTACTCTTCACTCATTCGAGCTCTCAACGCTTGGAAGTCATCCATCATGGTCTTAAGCTTCTTGCCTAAACCAGTAACAACTGACGTGCGGGTCCGGTCAGTGGATGAGCCAGGCCCGCAACCAGGAACCTTTCAATGCTCCACGTTTGACTTGTCAAGGGCCATGAGCTTTCCCTTAATGACTTTTACACGTTTCAATACCTGCTCTACATCCGAATCCATCCTCGCCCGAAGTTGTTTCATGGTTTTGGCATTGTGAACCATCTTACTTTCCTCATTTGCTTCTTGTAGCTTTTTATGCAGCTTCTCAACGGCTGACATGTCTTCTTTAACATTCTCCACATCAAGGAAGAATTTATCAAGATCAACCACATCATTGGCAGCGCCACCACCCGCCTCGACGTCATCCGGATAAGTCTGCTTGAAAGAATTAGAGAATAGATCGTTCATCTTGATTAGCTTTTCCCCCTCTAGATGGTTTATCAAGTTTCTAACAAAAATTATATAGATTATTTATGAGATAGACTATAAGATTCTTAACATAAAAAAACACCTTCTCTTCTTCTCTCTAGGTAAAACAACAAGGAAAATTAATAATTAGAGGAAATGGAAGAGAAGGTGAAAAAATGCAAAAGGTTTATCATCTAATAATTGTTATCATTTTCAATGGAAGATAGGTGACATTGGCGGGCAAATTACTAAATTTTGATGGGTCAATAGTTAAAGTAGGAGAAAATTTAGTGGTTGCAAAATTAATTTAATCACCTAATGCATCGAAACTCGTTGCCAATGAATCGAAAAAGAAAAACCGTTTTAACATAAAAAAAGGGGAAAGTATACGATGTTGTTAGGTGTGTAAGCTTACACGAAAAACCAATCAAAATTATGTAATTTTGATTAAAAACTTATCATTTTTAACTAAAATCCCTTCCACATTTACATGATCAGTGGCGGATCTAGTAATTTTTTTCAGATGGTGCACTGCTTTTGGATGCTTCAAATTCACAAAGTCGGATATAAAAATTTCGGGTCGGCTCGATTGTTTGGACAAAGTTCATTACATAATAAAAATATAATAAAATAATATAAAAAAAAGACACCATCCTTAGAAATTAAAAATCTCATAATATAAATACAATGGTATTTATGGATTAAAAAAATACTTATAGTTGTTCCCTACGAGTATTGATCTTTTAAAATCGTTGCATTACATCTTCGACCGAAACTCGTTGGAGGAATTCCCTTTCAATGTAACAAATGCAAGAATTGTTCATGTGTCCATCACCCATCCTAGGGCCTTTGTAACTTTGTATAATTGTAACAATTTTGTTTCATAAAACCTTAAACCTAAAATACTGCATTAAAAAAAGTGTGGTAGATGGGAGTTGAACCTGTAACCTTTATTTGGCCCAACTGATATGTTATCCACTAGACCTGCCACTTGTAATTGTAGTTGGATGATTCATTCCTAATTTGTAAGGTGGTTCACTCTATTATTTCTATATACCAATACACTATTAATACGAAACTTAAGTGGTTCCGGGGAACCACCCATTTTATATATGGATCCGCCAATGAACATGATCCATCAGTAATCTCGATTCAACTAAAAAAGTAGAAACCTAAAATACTCATCGGTAAACACTGACAGATATCCTAACCCACAAACTTGATATATCATCCTTCATCACCAATAGATTGGTGACGGTCACTAACGACAGTAAACCAAACATTGGTCATCGACTATAGGGAATGTTTAGCGATGGATTACTGGCAGATAACTCTTTGGTGATACATAATATACGAATTTGGATATGACATCCTCGCCCAGACTTTACAGTCATTTGTTAGTAAGAATAGGTACCAATGAACGTATCAGTCGGTGACTCTAAGGAGAAGATTTTGATAGGATTCTCATCCTGGCTTTTCGGTTGTTAGTAGTAAAAGTTAGTTTGAGGATACCTAATAGTCGATAACATGCACTATGTTATTACAACACCCGATCTTCCGCCATACGAGCCATATGGCTTCCAACCATATAAGTCGTACGTATTCTTGAATACACACACATACACCTATACGGGTGGTATGACTTTTTGGCTATGTGGGTGTCACACACCGCAATCCAGGGACTAGATGTGTGACCAAATAGTTGGTACATGTTTTGTAAATATATCAGAGTTTAAGGTTGTAAAGAAGAAGTCTTGATTAAAACATTAATATATTCCAAAAGCCGGGAATTAAACACCCGACAGTCGTGACAAAAGTGTTTGAAATTATAAAACCATAATTTACATTATTTTAATAATTAAGTTTCATCTGAGCCATCAGATCGTCTAATGGCTCCATCTCCAAACACCTATTCCTGATACATGTAAAGCACTTTATAAAATACAACATATACTGGTTAACACGTTGACACAAAATAATTTTGATACTTGATTATCCCCTCGGGTATCTTATGACCCGGCCTATCGTGGCTAAGGAAATAATCAAGTTCTGAAAGTCTGAATTACTATTACAAACTCCAGCTCAACTCGAAACCACTCAGCAAACACTGCAGCTTTCGAGGACTTAGCAACTACCAATATACACAAGATAATCTCCTCTCGGAGGCATTATCAGGCGTGGTGTAGTGTGCCCACCGTCTACCCACGTATGAAAGGATCCAGACAAACGTATACGATAGCCTGAGGGCCAGCGGTTATCTTTGTTTATAAAGTTTTAGGGATACATAATTCCATGTAAATATCTGTAAGACTTGTTATAAAGTTTGCTTGTAAAGAGTTTAGGCGTATTCACCTTTGTTCTTGATCAGTGTCTCACTGATTTATGCTTGCTTGTTACCTCGGACCTATAGCACGAGAATAACATTTTATAAATAACTAGATCAACGATCTAACTTTATACCTTTAGTCTATTTTCATAACATTTACCTTGATAATCGTTTCTTTATAAAAGATGTGAACCTTTAGTCCCATTTTATTTATCATCTATACACTACGTTTCTTCTTCATGAAAAAACTTATATACCATGTTTATTCTTTCATAAGAAACATTATAAAACTTTATATTTATAAAGAAATAATATTCCAACTATACCCTTGTCTTATAAAAACTATATTTCACTTATTATCTGATCAAGATATGGGCTATATCCCCGAATAGGGTCTAAGCCGTATATAATAAAATAATCGGACAGAACCCCTACCTTATATGGATGCTTTTATAAGAAATGTCTAGGCTTTACTCAGGCAGCACTTCTACTTATCGTCGGGTAATCGAGAGAATAAACCGATAGAACTTCTACTACTTGTACGTATTTCGAGACAACGAACACGTTGGAACGTCGGGATCGTGGCGCGTACTTCAAGGTAATGGGTGTGATTGGAGGGTGGATGGATGAATGAGTTTTCACCCATGGCCACCTATTTATAGGCAAAATTGTGTTCCTTCGCGTAGCGCGAAGTACCCTCTAGCTGTCCATTGGCCTAGCGCGAAGGACAAATTAACCGATTCTAAATATTTTTCCCTTCGCGCATCGCGCAAGATTTTGAATTAGCCGTTCGTAGCGCGAAGGACAAAGTAGGTATGATGTGTCAACACCTAGACCTGCCACGTGTCACCACGTGGTGACACATGTCCTGTCACGTGTTGCCACGTGTAAGCACATGGTACGATTACTTCGTGACTAGTTCGTGTAGCGCGAAAATGAAACAAATGGTTTCTTCCCGTAGCACGAAGTGACTGAAATTCCAGAATTTCCATTTTAGTTTTTTGACTTATGAACTTTATATTTTTAACCCAAAATTTTAGAGATGCTGCAGTGGGTTGTATTCGTATGGTGTACAATGCCAACAATATTCCGATCGATACATTTTCTGACAAAACTGGACGCCTACTAAGCCAAAAGGATTAATAATTAATATTGTCAAAATGACTTTACTTTAAAAAACTACTTTTGTTAATAGATTTTTTTTACTATAATTCAATTTAATGTAAAAAGTATAAAGTTAAATGTAGTGTAAAAAGAAAGTAATAAATTTAATTAGTTTAGAAGAGACATTGGGTTACGTACATCAAGGTGAAAAAAAGTATTTTTCATTTACATTTCGTTGCATCACGATATCTATTTCTTCTTCTTGTAAACCTTGAGCTTCAAAAAAAGTCATTTCCATAATGCTACATCTTAGACTCCTCTCCTCAATCTGTCATACCCAATGAACAACATATTAGTGTTACATAGAATTAAATTAAACATATACATGACGAATGTGTTTTTAATATCTTATGAACGTGAATATGTCATGATGTCTAAATGACACTCTCAAATGACCACCTCCGATGTCGAAATGACTCTCAAATGTTCGGAGCACTCTTCAAGCAACGATGTCTCTTCAATTGCAACCTTGGCAAGCTCCGATAATATTGACGCAGTCTCGCTAGTCTGTTGAAATGCGATTATTATTTTTTAGCAGTATGTCATTTTAGTTTGTTAATATTTTTATTCTTAAAAATATACGGAATGCTACCATGGGCATGAAAGACGTTGCCATAGCCATGGCCGAGTCAACCAAATCTGTTCCGTGTCTAAGTGAAATGGAAGTTGCTTGAGTTGAGGATCCATCTATAAGGAAACGATTAGTAATAAATTACAAAAAATTAATAGTTATTCATTGACGACATATTTAACCTTTTTAATATATCCTTTTATTCCCTTTTAATATCATCAAATGATCTTAAAAGTATAAGCAGATTTTAGCTCATGCAAACTAACACCAAAATATACTCGCAGAAGGAATTTGGAAACCAAACTATTGTCAATTAAATCAGGCCCGTCTCCGAGAATGAAGAAAAAAATTTAGGCCTCGTGCGAGATAAAATTCGGGCCTCCTTCTTAGGTTAATACCCGTCCCAATAGGCCATGGACGGGTTTGGGATTATCTTTGAAATTTTTCATGAATTTGAGATAGGCTTGTGATTTGTAATATATCCGATTACCCGATTACATAGCCCCAGTTACCCGATAATATACCCGATTGTAACCTGCCATAATATTTTTTTAATCTATTTTATATATGTTAATATACATAAATTATAATATCCTATTTCAGTATATACTACAAAGACTAAAATATTAGCATTCATTCAATTATATCTTGATTTAATATAATTATATATCATTATTAAATAATAATCCAACTATGCTTTTTATTTTACTAAATATTTTATTATTAATTTTTTGTTTGTATTGAAATTGAATTTAATAGAGTTTTAGTTGTGAACAGAATTTAATTGAGTCTACCCTTCTTCTGGATTTAACAAATCGAGCTTGGGCCTCAAAATAGTCATATGTATATATATACAAGTTAAAAAATTCTTTGAGCCCTTTTGGACCTCGTGCCATTGCACGGATAGCACTACCCCAAAACCGGGCCTGAATTAAATATCATAGGTATTATGAATTTTGATTTTGTAGATGATCTACTAAATCTTAAAAGGTTAATATATTGGAAGAAATAAATAATTTCATATCTTATTTGTTTCTACAATATTCACATTTCTCTCAAAACAATTTAAAGCCATACCTTGGCTCCTTCAATAAGGGGGACCCTGCAAGCAATGGCTTCTAAACAATCTTTGGTCATGGAAATATCCGACGTATGTCTCCTTTCCATGTCTTTCCAAGCTTCCAACATTTTCATCTAAACAATAATCACATTATGGATAGTACGTACTACCGTACAAATGTATAAATAAGTTGAGCCTTTGTTATCTACTCAAGGTCGGATTGTTAAAATCTTGCGTAATAAGGTTCAAGGTTGAGCCTGATTTTAGCATGAAACTCATTTTTATAACAAATCTAAATGTTTCATTCTCCAACGTGTTGATTATAAAGATTTATGTTATTTATATAAATATACCCTAAATGCTTATATAACTAGTATAATCTATATATTTATTAAAAAAATACATTCTAGCCTCTTCCTATTGGTTCATTTTTCTATTTTCATAAATAACAAGCCATTATAGAATTTTCTTATCAATAAAATAATTCAATAATAAAATAAATATTTAACATTAAATTTAATGCATTTTTAGTAATGTTTTAATTACATGTTTTTACACCTACATTAAATACATTAAAATATGTTGTGTAACCCTAATTATTTTCAAGAGATGATCATACTTGTACATTTGTTGTTTTAAATTTTATATGTTTATTGGATGATTTTTATATTTCCACCCGTGACAGCCACGGGTCAATTTGATTCACTTTCAAAATTCATATTCTGGCCAATTTTTACAAATCTAGATATTATCAAACAATGAAAGGTATCGAAATCAAAATGGATAACATTATGCCATATCCAACACATTTCATATTAACCTATTATCGATCAAATAAGTAATAATTTTTTATTCTATTTTTGAGTGTTTGCGTTTATTTGATTTTAACATAGTCTTAGCAATAATGTATGTTTTCATATATTTTATATTTTTCTCACCATTCCGTCCATCTCAAAGTATCTATGTATTCCAAGTCTTTATCCTCTTTACATCAAGGTTTGTAATTTCATATTTTATTACTTTTTAAGTTACCCTCACTATAAGTTGTTTATAGCATGATCTGAATACCATTTATGCATTATCAACCTAACACACTTGTTATTATGAAGAATGGCCAAAAGTCAAATTAAGGTTAGCGGTCCGCCAAACCTATTCTTTAAACGAATATAATATTCTAGCGTTTCTTGTGGTGTTGATTTTACTATGCTCTGTTGTGATTGTGAAACATTTTTATAAAGGAAAGAATGATACAACAATTAGAGACGTACAAATATAACTATATATGATCTTTCATTATAAAAAAACATTTTAATTTATGATTCTCTCCCTCTCTCTCTCTCTATATATATATATATTATTTATTAATCAAATCTATTATTTTACAGTTGAACAACTTTTATAAGAGCATCGCTCTTCATTTTAAGACTATGTCATCCTAAGGTACTGCTAAATTGATGCATCAACTATCTGTTTTAGGTCAAGAAAGACATGGATGCATCAACATTATCTATAAGGAAATATTTGGTGGTTTATGAAGTTTATGTTATAAAGTTTTAAATTTTGTTTGTAAACATTCTACTATGTAACTTCAGTTTTTGTGAGCTCATGTTTTACAGTACTTTCTTTCTGTATAAATATCAATTACAGTTTTATATCATAGTGAAATCTCAAAAAACATATTAAAAAATATCCTGTCTTTTGAAATTATATGTGTGTACTTGACAACTTCTATATTTCCATCTGTGTCGTATACAGGTCAATAACCTAGTAATAACTACATAAGAGATAATAAATATTATTATATGCATGATATTTGAAAGGAGACCTTCAAAAATATATTTTGGTATTTATATAACTAAAGATAATAATCCCTCACTTGTGACCTAGTGGTGGCTTGGGTTCTCCGGTGGAGACTCAAGTTCGAATCCCACTTGTGTCATATTTGGGTGGATATTGACAATGAAGGATTTGAGTTAGGTCTTGTGCAAAAGTTGTCAGTTCAAATCCTGAGCTCACCCGGGTTTTCGTCCCACCGTGTGTTACGCCAAAGAGTTCTGCTCTTGTGGTGACACAACAGCTGTCAAGTGGCAGTCGGCGGTATGATTTCCCGGGGAACGCCCAAGCCAAACTCAGAAGCCAGCGTGGGCCCGGTTAAGACAGCATAAAATCTGGCCAGAGTGGGGCATCAGTGGCTCTCCATTTGAAGAGTGTGGTAGCCTAAATATAAGAAAGTCGCCGTTCTAAAAAAACTGAATAACTACTAAATAATTAACGAGCCACATTTGAGCCGAGGTTTAGCTGATACAACAATTTACGAGACAAACTTTTATCAAGCTTTTGAAATATAACTTGAAATGAATTGAGCTCTAGCTCTTTTAGTTTTACATGTCATGTTCTTTAAGCATTTATTAAGTTTAATGCCACATGTTTATTAAGTTATGCTATGTATACTCTCTTTAAGTTGATAACCAAGTTTATGCTTTATCGAGTTTAATACCATAAACTACTCGTTAAGTTGTGCGATATTTTTAGTTTAGAGGTAGAATACTCACTTGAGAATGAAATATCGTGTTGAGCTTAATTTCCAACTTCTCTTTCTCCATTTGTAATCTCTTTTGTAACACAGATTGTTGAAGCATTGCCACGCTTTTCCATGCTTGAAATAAATCATTCTGTAATCGTCCAAAGTCAAAGTCACGTGATTCTAAAAATGATATTGTGCTTTTACAAATGTATTGGGTTTGACCTTTTCAAGTCAACCTACCTAGAATCATCATAGATTCACTATAAAGTACTTTATATTATTCTTAATAGAGTGAAAAATATTAATTAGACGTTCACCCTGAAATATTAATAAGGTGTTTTATTGTTACTTTGTAAAATATACAGTTACATCTATATAATTTAAAAAACTTACAAGCACAAATGATTTAGTAAAAAAATAAATATCATGCAAAAATAATCAAAATCAAACCACTTTTAGACGGTTTGACCAACCCAATCATTTGAAAATTAAAAATTAAAAAGACAAAAGATTTAGTAAAAAACTAACAAAAACTAAAGATTTAGTAAAAACTATTTATTAAAAAATTATAACCTTATCATTTTAAAAAACTAACAAAATCAAAAGATTTAGTAAAAAATATAAAAATAATGCTTGAAGAATCAAAATCAAACCAGTTTTTGACGGTTTGACCAACACAATCAACACGGCCGGCTTAATTAATTTGCCGTATTCCATAACCGCAAACCAGAACGAGAACGTAAACGACTCTAATTAAGTAATTGCACCAATTCAACACATAAACATAAAAGTTTGCATGTAGCATACCTTAGCTTTGTTATCCAAGGCTTCATTAATAGCATTTGCTCTAGCATTAGCATATCTCCACTGCATCCAACTCCCATGCATCATTCTCAACCGATGAACATTCTCCACCATACCCACACCCGCCCCAAGAGGCGACGAACAACCCGACCCGGTTTTCTTACTCCTGATCAAATCAAGACCCATATGCAAAATATTCCTTTTACCTGTTCTTGAAGGACTCGTTGGAGGTTTCGAGCTCAAAAGTGGGGAGTTTGCGGTCATTGGGGGCGATTCAGGTTGGCCCGACGAAGAACCCCATTTTGATGAGAGTGATAATGCGTTAGATTTTTTCATTGCATTCTTAATTGTGGATTTTGTTGGGGAATTGGATATAGATTTTCTAGATCTTATTGTAGGTGCCATGTATGATGCCGGAGAGTTTTGGTTTGTGATGAAGGGAGGTCCCATATCGCTGCACTCGGAGTCGTCGGTAAAAGAACCTGATCGCATCCGGGAGTATGTTCTCCGGCGAAGTTCGTTTTCGTCCACTGATAATCTCCCTGGTGTTATATCTGCACGTAAACATACATGTTTATAGATGAATATATTAACTTTTATGGTTTTTGAGTTTTTGGATGCTAAATATATAACTTTTTTTTTAAATCACACAAATAACCATTTGATTAACAAAAGTGACAAAATAACCTTTGAAAATTTATATTACCAAAGAGTTTATCCAATTTATAGCATGAGTGTACATGTAACATGGCCAAAAAGTAAGTCATTCACCAAATAAATTATTATAAAAAGAAACAAATTAAATGATTAAGTGTTCTTCTTTGATCATTTGAACACACTTAAAAAACTGAAAACTTAAGACAGACTTGTGTTGCTAAAGACATGTCATTTTTGTGCAAGAACATGTAAATCTTGCATCATTTTGGACATGTAGGCGCAAGCTTAACGGAGTCCATGACTAGTTTGGTAAAAAAAAACACAAAGTTATAGTTAAATTTGTTATTTTCTTTGTCAAAATGATTAATTTGATGGTTTTCACTTCTTTTTTTTAGATTTTAGTTGCTTTAAGATTTAGCAAAAGCATTTCTATGTGTATTTTGAATGTTTTTAAGATTCCGTTCATATGCAAGCAAACTTGGCCCGTTCACTTGTGTGCAAGCAAACTCCATTGAGTTTCATGAGAAAGTTGTGAAGTTCGTATATAACTACAGAATTTTACGAAAGTTTATTATCGTGTCTAATTCCATATATAAAAAAAAGCTTGCATGTTTAAACTTGTATGAGTTTGTTGTAGCCTTGTAGGGGTACCAAACAAGCTACCACAATTCATTAAACGCTAAAACTTGTAAACACAATATTCTAAACTACCAATTAATTAAAAAAAATTCTGAATGTATTGATTACATGATTACCAACCTAATTCCTCCATGGTACCATAAGCGGACGACGATTTAGAAGCCGACGATCTTCCGATGAATCTAAACTTTCCGGTGTATCTCATCGACCCACCTTTAATACCAGGCTTATGATTCTCCTTCAAGTTATTATTATTCTCTTTCTTTACATCACTCTCAAACCTATTAAACTCGGAACAACTTCTTTGCTTCCTAAGAAACGACGACCCCACACTATCCCTTTTCCTATCGCTTCCAAGGTAATCCGCTAGCGTCACAACACCACCGCCGCCGGCAGCGGCCGGTGAATGATCAGACTTTAATATTGAGTTCGAAGTTGATGACGGCCAAACTCCACGTACCAATCCATTGTTTCTAAAAGATGATGATCTTGGTTTTATAAGGTAGTCGTTAGATAAGGCATTGTGATTTTTATTGGGTGACGGCGGCAGCCACGGTGGTGGTTCTGCGGCGGATATCGGTGATAGGTATCGGCATTTTAACGTGTGGTAACCGGAGATCGTCATGAAGGAAAACAAAGTAACAAATGATACGTTTAAAAGTGGAGGATAAATAGATAGGGTGCCGGCGGGAAGTTAATTACTTTTAAAGATTTGTTTGATTTTTTATTTTGTAAGGTTTGTGTAACTTTTTATAGAAAGGTGCTTGGGAAGTTTCGACAACTCCGTAGTTTTTTTTGTGTGTGGTGCCGCCGCCGCCGGCAGCAATACATATCAACCACTAGCGACGTGTGCCACGTGTGTATTCACCATTATATAATTTTTATTTTCACAATCTTAATCGTATTATTTCCCGTTTCTAAATTTCAAAGAAAATTTTGTGTATTTTTTAATGTTTCTTTCAAATTTCTTTCCTATAAATCAAACTTTTTTTATAGACCATAACTTTTTTAGTCAAATAGATAAAACTTTATTTATATTTTTTTTAACTTAATTTCATCTAATATTGGATGCACATGAAGAAATAGATTTATTATATTGGTGTATGTTCAAGGTAATCTTGTTTATATTTTCGTAATGTATTGGTGTTCTAGCTTCTTTCTAGTCTATTACTATTACTAATATATATAAAATAGAACTTTGGTGTCGTAATAGGGCACTTGCGGCACCGTATTAGTTCGTAATTATTATTTTGTTTTATTTAGTTTGGTTATCATAACAAACGTATGGAAAACCGACTATATGTCAATGATGGCAGGAATTAAGTGAAGAACCAAATCCACAACATGCTGAATAGGATGATACTAATTTTCATTTTACTAACATGTATCTAATATGCTAATAATACTACACCGGTATCTACCACGGGACTCGAACCTTCAGCTTCCAAGGAAAGGAGCATTTTATAACATAACAAGATACCATTGGATCAAATGCCATTGGGTTGATGGTAGTTTTGATGACTATGTCAAACATCTATTTAGAAGTAGAGATAATCAAGCATGAGAGTAGGGTAAAGGATGTTAAGGAAGCCTAGCTTGATTTCTACACTAAGATAGATGTGAAGATGAACTTATTAAGCAAGCTAAAATGGGTTGGGTGTACATCTAAATCTATTTGCAGGGTTAGTGGAAATGTTGCAAGTAGAAGTGGCAAAAACTATGAAGAAGAACGTAAAGAAGACCGCCTATGATGAGAAAGAAATTGATGGCAGGAATTAAGTGAAGAACCATTTAAAGGCAAGAGGTTGCAATTATGTTAGAAGACTTGGCCCAATGAAGACCAACAATTTGTTCAGCTTGTTCATGAGAAATGGTTAAAAGATAACGCATCAAGGGAGTCGATTTCTCTACCATTTCCTCCTCCAGAGGCAACACCTATTAATAGAAATCTTGAAATGAAAGATCTACAACCCAAGACAAAGAAGCAAATAAGACCGAGAACTATGGAAGAATGGGTCATGGCTATATCTAAAGATAAGGAGGAGGAGGAGGACCTGTTATGTGCTGCATAATTTTGAAGACTTAATTAAGTTCATTGTTTATCGATGAACAGATTGAATCTGACAAGCATATCCAAGTATGAAATTCAAGATTGATACCGAGGTTTCTTTGTTATTTACGGAGTACAAAGTTAGTTACCTTAAACATATATGATTTTGAGAATAAGTTAGTTCTGATTTATATGTTTAGTTATGAAGTTGAAAATCTACATTCAATTCCAAAGGCTCAATGTCAGTTTTGTTGTAGTGCACCAAACATGTTACAATACAAGACAAAACACATAAATGTGCATTATATAGTTAGCAGTTCTACTGATATGATCAAGTCTGTTTTTCTACTATTTGTTCTTCATGTTTGTGGCCAATTAATTGATATTTATGTGTTAGCATTACGTTTTGAATCAACGGTTTATGTTAATTCTAAATGTTAGAATTAATGGTTAGTTTTAATTCCATCCGGTTGTTAATAGTACCAGAGCTCCAATAGTAAATAGTCTCTAATTGCAAAGTGTGATGTACGTGCTTTGTGCTTGATTTGCTTCGTTGTATTATTATTATTACTAGAATAATAACCCGTGTTACACACGAGTGAAAAACATATCAAAAAACAATATAAAATGTAAAAAATATATTCAATCAACACAAATATTTTACATAAATTTTTTACCAGCAGATATTAGAAAAGATGTTAAACTATGTCTATAACATAAAAAGAAAATACTTTATAAATAAATAATTCAGTAAATAAGGAATAATATAACATAAATGAACCATTATACCTGAAAAAAATTAAAAAGCACATTAGTAACAGATTTTGTAATATTATTTAAAAACTAAGCTTACAAATACATACCAGGTTTAAACTTATATTTTCACCCGTGTAGAGTTTTCGTTCAAAAACCTTTTGAAACAAAAAATGTCAGTTATAGATGAGGCGAAAAATCTGGTTACAAACGATGGGCAACGTTATGATTTTTGAACGAAGCATGTGTCTTTTAAACAAGAAACGATGAACAATTTAAACATAGTAAATTTAATAAGTTTTTTTAATTCTAACAATAATTAGAATAATTAATATCATAATTACATTAATAAGTTACAAAAATATAAAAGTTAATATCATTGATTAAAATTTTATTGTGAATATGTGGAAATTAGATTTATGGAACGTTGATGACATGGAAGCCTGTGTGGACAACCTAGGTGAAGGACATGCGAACAAAATTATGTTGCTTTAATATATTAGTTAGATTAGATGCTCGTTAAATCAATTATTATTGTTTGACTAATATTATACCAAATAAAGAAATGTGCTAAATATAATAAACTAATAATTTAATTATTATAACAGTTAGGTTCCTATTCATATATAATAAGATTTTCAAATTTTAAATTGATAGATCATAAAAATAAATTAATATTAGTGAAACTTGAAAAAAGGCGTATTAGGAACAAAAAAATCACAATATATAAACATAATTTTAAGTAACAAACATATTAAAAATCATATTGATTAACCGATAATTTTTAAAAAAAACCATGCCTTTAAATCATAAATAGATTAAAACATAAATCGATTAATAGGAATAGATTAAATATCAAATCCATTAATCGCTAATATAAAAAATCATGCAGTTAAACCCTAAATCCAATAGCAGTGAATCAAGTTGATGTTGTTCTTCACAAAAATATATTAAACACTAAAATATAAATCATACCTGATAATTGCAAACGATGAACATATTTGATGTTGTTTGGATTATAAAACGGACAAATCATGAAGAACCGGTAGGCGAAGAATCTGGTTACAAACGATGGGGAGCGTTATGATTTTTGAACGAAGCGTGTGCCTTTTTAAATAAAAAACGATGAACAATTTAAACATAGTAAATTTAATAAGTTTTTAATTCTAACAATAATTAGAATAATTAATATCATAATTACATTAATAAGTTACAAAAATATAAAAGTCAATATCATTGATTAAAATTTTATTGTAGTGCGCCAAACATGTTAAAATACAAGACAAAACACATAAATGTGCATTATATAGTTAGCAGTTCTACTGATATGATCAAGTCTGTTTTTCTACTATTTGTTCTTCATGTTTGTGGCCAATTAATTGATATTTATGTGTTAGCATTACGTTTTGAATCAACGGTTTATGTTAATTCTAAATGTTAGAATTAATGGTTAGTTTTAATTCCATCCGGTTGTTAATAGTACCAGAGCTCCAATAGTAAATAGTCTCTAATTGCAAAGTGTGATGTACGTGCTTTGTGCTTGATTTGCTTCGTTGTATTATTATTATTACTAGAATAATAACCCGTGTTACACACGAGTGAAAAACATATCAAAAAACAATATAAAATGTAAAAGATATATTCAATCAACACAAATATTTGACATAAATTTTTTACCAGCAGATATTAGAAAAGATGTTAAACTATGTCTATAACATAAAAAGAAAATACTTTATAAATAAATAATTCAGTAAATAAGGAATAATATAACATAAATGAAACATTATACCTGAAAAAAATAAAAAAGCACATTAGTAACAGATTTTGTAATATTATTTAAAAACTAAGCTTACAAATACATACCAGGTTTAAACTTATATTTTCACCCGTGTAGAGTTTTCGTTCAAAAACCTTTTGAAACAAAAAATGTCAGTTATAGATGAGGCGAAAAATCTGGTTACAAACGATGGGCAACGTTATGATTTTTGAACGAATCATGTGTCTTTTAAACAAGAAACGATGAACAATTTAAACATAGTAAATTTAATAAGTTTTTTAATTCTAACAATAATTAGAATAATTAATATCATAATTACATTAATAAGTTACAAAAATATAAAAGTCAATATCATTGATTAAAATTTTATTGTGAATATGTGGAAATTAGATTTATGGAACGTTGATGACATGGAAGCATGTGTGGACAGCCTAGGTGAAGGACATGCGAACAAAATTATGTTGCTTTAATATATTAGTTAGATTAGATGCTCGTTAAATCAATTATTATTGTTTGACTAATATTATACCAAATAAAGAAATGTGCTAAATATAATAAACTAATATTTTAATTATTATAACAGTTAGGTTCCTATTCATATATAATAAGATTTTCAAATTTTAAATTGATAGGTCATAAAAATAAATTAATATTAGTGAAACTTGAAAAAAGGCGTATTAGGAACAAAAAAATCACAATATATAAACATAATTTTAAGTAACAAACATATTAAAAATCATATTGATTAACCGATAATTTTTAAAAAAAATCATGCCTTTAAATCATAAATAGATTAAAACATAAATCGATTAATAGGAATAGATTAAATATCAAATCCATTAATCGCTAATATAAAAAATCATGCAGTTAAACCCTAAATCCAATAGCAGTGAATCAAGTTGATGTTGTTCTTCACAAAAATATATTAAACACTAAAATATAAATCATACCTGATAATTGCAAACGATGAACATATTTGATGTTGTTTGGATTATAAAACGGACAAATCATGAAGAACCGGTGGGCGAAGAATCTGGTTACAAACGATGGGGAGCGTTATGATTTTTGAACGAAGCGTGTGCCTTTTTAAATAAAAAACGATGAACAATTTAAACATAGTAAATTTAATAAGTTTTTAATTCTAACAATAATTAGAATAATTAATATCATAATTACATTAATAAGTTACAAAAATATAAAAGTCAATATCATTGATTAAAATTTTATTGTGAATATGTGGAAAATAGATTTATGAAATGTTGATGACATGGAAGCATATGTGGACAATCTAGATGAAGGACATATGAACAAAATTGTGTTGCTTTAAAATATTGGTTAGATTAGATTACTGTTCATATTGTTCTATGCAAACATTTACAAGAAATCCATTAAGTGTCATTGTTAATATTGGTTCTTTAATACATTATATTTCATTATGATATAATTACAGAAATTGTTCCTTGTGTTTTACCCAATTTCATTCATTGTTCTTTATCTTTAAAATTAATATATTTTATTCTTTATGTGTACAAATCCAACGATGTTTATCCGTTAGCCCTAACCCAATTAATTTTTCTCATTAATCCAGGTCATGTGCCTTGAACATGAAGGCAAATTAGTCATTTTCCTCATTTATTTAGAATCACAAACTATAATATCATTATCCTTTTTCACTATCTTCACAAAACTTTAGCCACCACCATCATCCACCACCTACCGGCCATTGGCAGGTGATGGGGATGGTCGGCTAGCAGTGGCGGTTGTGGTGTATAGTTGTGGTGGGCAAGGGTTTTATCAATGAAGATAGTGAAAGGAGATGGTGATAGTATATTTGTTTTTTTTAAATAAATACGTAAAATTACAATATTACCCTCATATGTCTTGCATATGATCTGACTTGATGAGAAAAACTGAATTGGTTAGTTAAAAGACAAGCGTTGTTAGGTTTGGAACAAATCAATTTTAAAAATAAAGGACCATTAGTAAAATTGAGTACAAACATAAAGAACAATTTATGTAATTCTGTCTTTAATTATTGCATGTTTCTATTTACCCCAAGCTTATTGTTAAGAGAAAATTCCCAAAATAAGCATTTATGAAAAACAAATTATAGTTTTAGGTACCATTTGCAAAAAATTTCAGAAATAGGTATTATAAACTAGTCGTGACGAGTAGTTTGTAGAAACCAATTAGAACTTGCCACGTATTCTTAAACTAACCGTAACGAACATGTTCACTAATCAATTACTCGTCACGACTAAATAAGTTTCATGCCTCGTAATCAACGCCCACGAGTAATTCATAAGTTATTTAGTCGGGACGAGTAGATTATAAGGTTAAACTAGTCGCGACGAGTTAGCTACTAATAAACTACTCGTGTAGGGAATGTAAACCGGGTAAATTAGTCGTCGCGACTAAATGACTTATGAATTACTCGTGGGCATTGATTACAAGGCATGAAACTTATTTAGTAGTGAGTAGCAAATGATTAGTGAACGTGCTCGTTACGGTTAGTTTAAGGACACGCGAAACTTTTAATTGGTTCTACAAACTACTCGTCACGACTTGTTTATAATACCTATTTGTGAAATTTTTTGTAAATGATACCTAAAATTAGAAATTTGTTTTCATAAAAGCTATTTTAGGAATTTTCCCTATTGTTAAATGTAACACCCCGACCAAAGGCGGATTATACATCGGGGCGCCACATATTGCTTCATTACTCGCGACACTATTGGTGTCAATATTTATTAATACACATTTTATCGCGCACGCGCAGCGGGGAAAATAAAGAACATAAATCAAACATAAATCAATATATTATAAATTATAACATTCAAACAACATTAACTTGTCTTGATACATTTTAATTCTAGGTCCAAAAGTGAAAACGTCCTACGTGTCCACAAGCTCCAAAACAGCTACTGCAAACCTGAACATGTGTTAAAATAAACGTCAAACACTTGCGTGTTGGTGAGAAATCAAGCTTAATACAATACATAGATAACAATAAATCTGCGCGCAACATGTGTATGTCTGGTTTTCAACAAGGGTGTAATCTGATCGGGACCAACTCTAAGAGACAAGACTGCCAGTGCTCACAATTGAGCTCACAAACAAGACTAACTGTGCAAGTGTAACAAAAGAGAAAATCATAAACGAATGTTCTCCCGTGTTCATCTAATGGTACCATGAAAACTGCGGAATAGACCGACAAGACGGTTAATGATCCACACATACAAATAAACAGCCAAGTCTACGTCCTCAACACATGGGATACTGCGCGACTAAAGTTCATAAACAGTTTAAGACTCAAGTTTTGTATGAACACACGAACATCCCAAAGCATTTAAAATAAAAAGGGATTAGATACGAGATAACTCACTTGATAAACGATGCGGTGAAAGATATGCAAGAATCAACTCTTAAACAAGCAAAGTTAACCTATAATTAAGATTATTGTTTTAACGATCTGTTTTAAGTCTTGATAATAAGTTAGCATAATTAATAAGTAAATTATTATATAATATATATATATTACCGGAAAAGCAGGGCAGAACAGGGAGGAAGACGGAGGCAGAGAGGAAGACGGCAGAGAGAGCAAGGAGCAAGAGAACAGGAGAGATTAAGTGTTTGTGTGTGATGTGTTATGAAAATATTATTATTATTTATAGGAAAACCCTAGGAGACACAAACCCTAGAAAAAGGGGGAAAAGATCTCAAAAAGTAAAAGAAAAGATATCAACGGTAAAAAGTTCTGAAAAGTAAAGATATCAAAAGATATGGCAGCTGCAGGGGGCAAGATAAAGCTGTCAGGGAACAGTAAAAAGCATGGGCGGATCAGATAAAGGTACTGGTCAAGCATGGCAAAAGCAGATCTCAAAAGATAATGTCAGTCACTTTTTCTGCCAACCAATGGGGTTGGTACGCATGCTGCGCCGAAAGTAACTATTCAGACATTAGATAGGTTAGGTCAACAGCTCAGAAGAAAAGGCAACACAAAAGCAAACGGCTAGATTTAAACAGAAGGGTTAAGCGCGGGAAGGCTGAGTGCGCGAGCGCGAAGGCTGGCACAACAATCCTTAGCGCACTGCGGGAAGAATCACATCCTTAGCGTGCTGCGTGAACTAGAATTCTAAGCGCATCGCGGGAAGAACATACATTCTTAGCGCATTGCGGGAAGAACATGCATTCTTAGCGTGCTGCGAGAAGAGTTCTCTTCACGCATCGCAGGAACAAGATGTCTTCACGCAGGCTTCCATGTAAGGAGTCTGGCGCGTGGAGCTGCAGACATCCTTAGGCGGGAAGAACCAAAGGACAAGCATAGAGTTGAGGGAAACAAGGCTTAAGGGCGGGACGGCGACAAGAGGGAAAAGAAGGCGGAATGAGAGAAGGAAGAGGGAGGGGACGGCGGAAAGAAAGAGAGAGAAAAAGGCGGGAAGGAAATATATATTTTTATTATTAAAAGTAAAATATAAGTATAAATAAATATTAAATCATAAAAGAAAGAGATCGGGTCAGAGAAACGGGTACCTGGGTCGGGTCGGATCGGGCAGATGTCACATTAAACACGCTAAGTGATGTGACATTTCTTGATTTATGTTTTTGTTTTCTGTTGATAACTTTTTTTTTATATATTGTTTTATCAAATTTAAACTCTATCTGGCTGTATATATCGCACACAACCACCATCGATCATCGCAATCACCAGCGTTACCAACATCGACCACCACCACCAGTCATCAACACCATCTTTGTGTTTCTTCATTTTGTTTTCTCCAAACAACACAAAATAGAGATGCATTTTATTCACATTGGGTAACCAAACTAGCTAATGGAATGACAATGATCAATTTCATTCTATGTCAATTCCATTCCCTTAGTCCATTCTTTTCTATCATTCATTATATTACTCCATACCAAACAAACCTTAAGAATAAGATCACGTATGGTTGAATTAACGACACTGAAGATCATCGAGGATGTAGTTGTTTCAATTGAATTTGACATTGTAAGTATCTAATAAAAAGAAAGGTTCTTGGGTTCAAGTTGTTAAGGTAAGACATTCAAAAATTTCAATTTAAAAAGAGGTATTACGTTCAAGTCTCACTCGAGGCAAAATAATAATAATAATAATAAAAATAATAATAATAAAAGAAAACAAATAATTTGGGGGTTCCGAGTTAGATCATAGGTTTTTATTACCTATGGTGGGCTTTCTTCCTAGGGATGGAATGAAGATGATCAGGGTGGGTTAATGATCCGGTGGTGATTTAAATTATGATTAAAAAAAAGTAGCTAAAAATATACTAGGTTTCACTGATGTTTTGAATATTGGAAATTATATATATAGGTTACCATAGAGTGTTATTTAAACCTGGCCGTTAGATAAAAATCCAAGATTCATTCTCAGCCCCCCGATAAGTCTATAGTGAGATTTAAATCCGACCATCCGATAAAAACCAAGAATGAATATTGGCCCTTTGATAAGGATTAAAAACCAAGAATACTTTTTTCCTCACGTGTTATCAGGTTTCTTACTGCAGTTACCAGCGGTTTTCCCCCACCCGCACCCCCATCCCCATGACATATTCATATCTCAGAATCCTAATCGACATACAATCAGATTCATTCATCTTCCAAATTCAGTTTTGCTACACCCACCGTCAGTCCTTCAATTTCGTCTCAGCCCTTGAATATGATAAAAAGCAGTTTCTTCATCTCCCTCAAACGTGTGCTTCAATGATGGCAGTTCCAGGCTGTTTTATGCTCTCTCTCTCTCTCTCACATAAGACTTCTATATATTCCCATGTCGTCGGTTGCCTATCCCCTTCTTATTTATTACTTGTTCACTATTCATGGGAGGTGATAGAAGATGATCTCCACAAATTAAGATCAGAAATTTGAGCAAACAGTTTCACCACCCCCTGCTTTTCAGTCCCGATTTGCCCATCTAAACCTTCATCTTCTTTCTTCTTGTATCAGTTAGTTGCAAAGCAAAACGAATCAAGTTTCGGATTCATTTTGTTTTCCGCTCAATCAGGTTCAATCCTTTCCCAAATGGTATGCACATTAACCCACCCTCATTTGAACCTTTTTTCGTTTAATTTGGGTCTCCATATAATGTATAGTTGGATTCCTCTTTTTGTTTGTGCAAGGTTTTGGTGATTTGGATGATAGCAGTGGGGTGTCATATATACACAGAGTTATGGGGAGACAGCTTTGCTTATATATGAATTTATCATGCTAGAATTAGATTATCGAAAACAAGCATTCATATGACGAGTGGTTGAGTGCCTAATATGTCAGGAGGAAGATTCCATTAATGCTTTGGAGACACCCTGCTCTTGCAATAACAGTCCTAAGGTAAAATCTTGTCATTAGTTTTATGCTATGCTATGCTATGATTTAATTATTTGTTGTTTGTGCATTTTAATGTTTTTAATTAAAACACGAGTTTGTTGAACTGAAAGAATTATAATACTTATCTTGAAGGAGATGCTGAACTTATGTTGAGAGTTTAGGTACCATGTATGTTATGATACCAGATGCTTACTTTCTTTTCAACCAATGTAACTCTTCCCAATGAGCTAGGTATTACTCCATCTTCCACACTTCTCATTATGTATTTAATTATCATTGTTCAACTGTTACATGTAAAGCTCCTTTCATTTGTGTTTTTTGTGGTTTGATTCTATCTTACTTGTAAAGTTGGTATTTATTCAAATTATATGCTGCAAATGTAGGTGCTTTCTAGGATCAGTTCATTAGTATAGAAGCCCAATGCTCTAAAAACTGGGGTTAGTGCCACGCATGCTGCAAGAACACTTGGAGTCGTCTCAAGTCACAACTATGGCGAAAGAGCATCTGCTTGCTGCTGAGGCCTGAGAACAAAGGTGTTTATTTGAACAAAATTATAGTGGCATGCTTAATATTCAGTTTTTCGTTGTGAGGTTCTTTTCTAACGTTTTTATGTGGAAATGTCAGTACAGGTTGTTCCATTTCTATATTGTAACATCTCGGATTTTTCGTTTACGTTTAAACCGACCGGGAATAATTTAGATTTTCATTATTAAACAAAAATAATATATTTAAGTTTCTAATGTTCAACTTTACCCCTCATACTTTATATAATGTCTAAATCCTTATTTAAAACATAAAAAGTTCAATAATGGACCAAATATCAAACTACGGGGACTAATTATGCAAAAAAATGAAACTTTTCCCATTGTGGCCCGGGGCGCTGCGCGACAGGACCACCCTAGGTGGCCGCGCAGCGCGACGGGGTACCTGCACAGATCGTTTAAGCCTTAGTCCGTTTTCTAGTTCGTTTAAGGTATAAAATCGTTTATTTTAGGCATGTTAGAGTGAATTAAGGTCCAAGTACACATCATACAACTAAAATACCATTCCTAATTCGTTTTCCCTTGTCCAAGATCAGATCTTTGTGAATAAATCGAAGATTCTTTCCTTAAATCGCATATACTTGCTTAAACAGGCCAAAAAGCCCATATTTGGTTCGTTTTAGCTATTCTTATATAAACACATCATAATTCCCTGCTGTAAACCTTAACCTAACCCTACTACATCTCCTCCAGCCGTCACCTATCTCTGCTTATTCTCAAACCCTTCGGTTTTTGCATATTCGTTAAAGACACAAGCCTTGACGTTTGACTTTGCTTATACGTTGATCTTTGACTCGTTATATCTCTTGATCCTTTCACTTTCCGGGTAAGTTGTAAACTGTAAAATTGTTCATACATATTCCCTATTCAATAACCTTCAATCAATTTCTGATATTGAAGGGTATTGACTGGTCAATTGTTTTACAACCCGATAAAGGGTAAAACAGTCAACAACTTTGACTTCTCGTTTTCTCATACTTCTGGTCGGATTCAATGTTTGGTCCAGAAGGATTTTCTTCTCGTAATTAAATTTTAAGGGTTCTGCCCAAAACCCGACTCCCGACTCGAAGTTCGGATTCTGGTCAGACTCGACTCGTTTAAACATTAAAATCAACATAACTAGAGTTCTACTCATCCGTTTGGATTGATTCTAGCGGCATTAAGTTCGTTTTTATTTATAGTTTCATATCACAAAGTTTCATATTCTGATCATTAATCTCGTTGGACGCGTATTTGACGACTCGCTTAAATCATTAGTTCGTTTGTCGAATTTATTAATCACTTGCCTTCCATCTAAGGTGAGTTTGATCATTCCCCTATTTTACTCGATTTTCATAAACTTTTTGGGGACATATGCGTACTTATTCATATTTTCTATCTATATATACACACAAAATCGCAAATATAATCATTGTGTGAATATCAGTTGAATGCTATTTGCTAATTGCTACGTGTTTAATTGTTTACTTGATAACGTTTCGGAGAGGTCCAACATATCCCCTTGTAAAGGGTTCTCATTAGTGAGATCATACGCTCGTCTTAGTAACCGGAGCCCGATTCGCTTGGCAAAGGTAAAACGACAACCTTAGTCATTGTAATCAATGCCCGATTCGCTTGACAATGATTTCATTGGCACACACGATTTGGTTATATGCATGATTTTTATGATTCAATTGATTATTATCACATGGTTGGTTTGCGCATTTATCATTTATCATTTATCAACTATATATATATATGTGTGTGTGTGTGTCTATATATATATATATATGCTATTATTTAATGTTGTGTCAAATTGGTGATCATCTCACTCAATATATTTGTTGACAAAAACTCCATTTTCTACGTATATGCAATTTTCCTGAAGATTGAAGTTGGAAACGTAGACAAGACTTTAGGATATAATCAAGATAATCGTTATATGAACTCATATTTGTGTATTTGAATTGTTTTGTATATTTGGATATTGTATGTAATATTTGTAAATAATTAATTAGATATTGTCATTTATATTTATGATAGTATCTTCGAGCTGTGAGCAATCGGATCACGCCCCGGCATTTCCGCCTTAGGTTGGGGTGTGACATATCTCAACATATTTCAAGATGCCAATGTATATGTTGCATACTCGTAAGTTATGATCGTGCTCGTGCTCATGATCTTGAATGATTTTTCTTTTCGTGATTAACTGAAATGTTGTTTCTTCTTTGCAGAGTTAAAGAATATGAAATTTATGATTCATGCATTTTCTCTATGATTGATGATTGTGTTAAAATATAAGTTCTGTAGTTGAATGTCTTTTTTTTTTAACAATGAATTGATTAACCTTTTTGCCCTCTTTTTAGAATTGAAAATATAACTCTAATTGTGCAAATTCTTTTGTGCTTTGTTCGGGATTATGTTCAGCTATGGTATTAATATGTATATGTTTCCTTGAGTATATATTGTTATAATAATAATGATAAATTATCTTTTCATGTATATCTTTTAAAGTGGACATAATCGTGTTTTGGGCACACTCAATCCACACTTGATATATACATGTTTTGAATCAAACCCATTTGGCCCGTTACACCAACCCACCTAACCTACCTGTTTTGACCCTTCTAATAATGTGACTGATCTTAATAACTTCTTGTGTATCGGCAGATAATCACGGGAATTTAGGGCATGGTTGCTATTGGTGATGTGGTTCGTGCTGTGGTGAGTGAACACATAGAAGAGCTCAATCGTTTGAACGTGTTCATACAGGGGGACTACTAAACATGTTAAAAAAATGCAACCAGTGGTTATACAGAAAGAAGGGTGTGTTTCATTTCAATAATGAGGTAGCTATAAATATTCTTCGAATGTTTCATATGTTTCTTCTGTTATCGAGTATCGACGATATTGTCACCCAAGATGGGATAATAAATGAAGTTTTAGATGCTTGAAGCTTTTTATCATTTAAAAAATATTAATTATGAGTTCGTGTTTGATGTTGGTGAGTTGTTTGCTAACTTATATGGGGTATTTATGGGTTTATTAAAATGTTGGAGATTTTATTGTATCATTTGGCATTTGGCTTTTGTCAAGAGTTTATTCTTTTAGAAATGAAACACTTCTCATGTTCATGCAATGACTAATTTAGTTACGAAGTTTCGATTATGGTTGTAGCTGAATAATTATATGAGTTTAAATGATAAAGCGATTTCTATGTATGATTTTGGTGGTCCAAGAACTTCGGTATATATTGGTTTGTCAATTGTGTGGGGAAATCTGTCTATTGCATAAATTTCTTATCTATATTTTTTTAGTTTGAAGACGTTAAATTAATTCTAATTCAAGCATCAAGCAATGCAAATTGGCGATTGGGTTATAGGGACTTATATAAAATTAGCTCTCAATGTGTAAAGGAAATCGTAAGTGATCAACTTCATCATTTTTTTTATGTTCCTTTTAATGAAGTCGGTCTTTTTTACACATAGGTAAGATGAGCTACGCTTTTTCGTTTAAGTGCAAAGAAAGATTGTTTGTCGTTATCTCATCAAATATATTATTAGAAAGATAGTATTCTATTAATGTAGTCATCACATTCTCATGTTGATGTTCCCGTCCACCAGACGGGTAAAATGCTAGTTGATATTGACAATGTATAAATATTTAATGCGTAATATAAACCAGTTAAATTGCTTGTGTATAAAAAATCATGTTTCTTTAAATAACTGTATTAAGTTATGATCTTTCGGAACAACCATTAAAAGTAATACAAAAAATTACGCCTGTAATACTAACTTTATGGATAGATAAGCTTCACATTTAACTTTAAGCATCAAATTGTTGTATACTCCCTTTGTTTAAAAGAGACAACATTGGATTTAATTGTTTTTAAGTTAGTAATAAGACTTATGTCATAAAATGTATGTACATATGCATGTATATTTTGTAACTTTGTTATATAACTAGTAGAGTGCCCGTGCGATGCGGCGGCGAATAATATTTAAAGGTTATTAACGAACTAATTTGATCCAAACCAAGGCTAGCTCGAATTGGACTCGAACTTCATTCAAAGCTGGCTTGGGTAAGTTCCAAATTAAACTTGAGATTGTTTGCTTGCATAATTTGGCTCAACTTTACAATTTATTATCATAAATATCAAACATATAACTTAATCGTGTCGATGGATTAATTCTAAAACTTTATTCAACCAAAGAGTTGAATAAGTCAATTGCTTGTTATAAAGACTTAACTTGTATTTATAGAGTATATAGTCTCTCCCATATTGTTTCTCTATTCATATGTGACATATATAGAAACAATAATAAATGTTTAACATTAAACAAAAATATAATTATTTATAAGATTTTTAATGTGTTTTAACATTTGTAATTACTTAAACCATTGAATTTTATGTGCATTTTTCCTTCTTATACGAGAACCTAAATTAAGCACAATTCTTCTACTTTTAAAGCATTGATAACTTTTCTAAACGGAATTATCATATAAAAAAACATCACCATAAAATCAAGCATTTAAAAAAAAAACTATATAAGTATTTTTTTTTTCTAAAAAAGCAAACTGCGCATTTTTGCTATACTACTTTTTTTTTTCAAAGAAATAAAAATGAATTTCTTTAAACCTAGGTGTGTTGTGCGAATATTATGTTTGATTATAGTCATGCTTAATTATGAAATATATGTTGCGTAATTATTATATAAGGTGTGTAATTATTTTTGTTTATGCGTAATTATGTACGTGCAATTAGAGGTGCACAAATCGGTTTTCCAAATACCCAGGTTCGGGTATGGAACCGGGTTCGGGTTTGATCGGGTATTGAAAAATCGGGTAATGGTAATACCCAGGTCGGGTTCGGGTCTTGGTATTGTCTCTAATAACCATACCCAATCATCGGGTTCGGGTTGGGTATAGAACCGAGTATTTTGAAACCCGGTATTTGAATGCCCTATTTCCGGGGATTGAAAAAACCCTAGTTTTGGTTTTTTTTTGGGGTTTTTTCCGGGTTTTTTTCGGGTATAGATTGGATATTTTAAGGGGTTACAATTTTTAGGGGTATTTTCGGGTATTTTAAAGGTATTTTTCGGGTAAATTCTGGTATAGATCGGGTACTTGAAAAACCCGATTTCGGGTATTGGAAAAACTCAGTTCCAGGTATGGAACCGGTTTCGGTTTTCAAGTATTATCGGGTATAAATCAGACCCGATTTCGGGTACGGGTTTTGGTACTAAAATGCATGCCCTATCCGTACCCTACGGGCAGGGTCGGGTACGGGTTCGGGTATTAAAAACCCGGGTATAAAAAACACCGGTTCCGGCTATTTTTTTTGTGTCTAGTTTCGGGTTTGAGTTTTTTGTGCACCTCTACGTGCAATATTACAAACATATATTGCGTTATTATGTACGTGTCACATAGCCAGTACCGGTACAAGCGTAATTTGACGACGATAAACGCATAACGCATCATCGGATGCGTAACCTGATTCGGTACACGGATAACCCGCGCTTGACCGCATGAAATCTAGCGTCGGTACATGTGTAACACGGCATCCGACTCGTAACATATGTCGGTACGCATGTAACCCGACATTGAACGCTTAACCAGTGTCGGTGTAATCCAATGATGTTAAATGCCTGGCCAGAACCCGGTTGTCGGTCCTAACTCGTATTCGCGTAACATGTGAATTTTTTAAAATTACAAAGTATAGCAATACTATACTCAAATTAAAGAGAATAAAATTCTCGTTTTATGGTGTAGTTTATTTGTTTAAATATTAACGTATGCAATAGTTATGATCATTTAGAAATCGTGAGGGGTAGTTGGTTTAACTTAAGGGGCCAAAAATATAATTATTGTTTATATAGTTAAAGTTGAATAAAATTGAGGGGTCAAAGATGTAAGTATTGTTAAAAAGACATCTATACCCCTAAAAAGAAGTTAAAACATGCATGGCCACTTGTAAAGTTTGCAATGTTTGTTGGACCTTTTAAAAATTAAGAGGTCCTTGACTTCTCCATTATATACAGTAGAAATAAAAAGTTTCGAATTTGCAGAAGTAAAAAAACCACTAAACAAGAAGAAAGTTTAAACGAAACCTTAAATAAAATATAAATATCGTAAACTAATAAACAAGATAGTGATCAATGGGGTTAGTCAGCAACAATTGGTATTATACCAGCACTATGTTATATTAGAGAAACGAGAGAGAGAACGAGAAATCTGAACAACAAATGCAAGCCTTGATCCTTCCCTTTCATAGCTGAAATTTTGGCCGATCGCGTATCGCAACAACCTAAAAGGAAAGTCATCGCGTAGCGTGATGATCGTATAAGCTTGTTGAGTCACCCCTAGCTATGCCACGTGGCAGGCTATGTGTCACGATTACTTTGCCAGCACACCGTGTAGCGATGGGTGTTGAGTACCCGTTGCGTAACGCAAAGACCACCAAAATATCCGGATAATTACAAGGTTTCACGTATCGCGACGAGCTTTGTAATTATCGTTTGTGTAGCGCGACAGAATTACAAAATTACTACGGAGCCATATTACGCCCATTTTCCCATAGTTACATTCTGAGTCACTCATTTTGAATTGTTACAGCATGGTACCACTTCGAGATCAACAACAAATTTCTTTATGCAAGTAGCCTCCTTTGTTGCATCCAATGTTGGAATGTATTCAGACCCTTGGTGGTGGATTGAGCAACGACTAGGGATAATAATGGGACGGGATTAGGTATTTTTAAACCCATACTTGTTTGTTAAAGTTTGTCCCACACCCATCAGGTATTTGTCGGGCAACTACCCGTCAGGTATCGGGTATATCCACAGATTTCTGGTATACCCATTAGTTCAAATAAAATACCCATTGGATATACCCGACTCATAACCCGTCAGGTATCTGTCGGGTTTAACAAAATATATTGATCAAATAATCAATTGCACAAGTTAACCGCTAATCAATAGGTTTGGCTCGGATTTATTATTTTAAGATAAACAAAGCGTTAGACTTGAACCAAACTAAAACAATCTGCTTCTTAGGTTAATTAGCATGGGCTAGAAAGGTTGGAAGTTTAAAGCTAGATGGATTAATATATTTGAAGAGGCTTCTCCTTATGCAGAATGATTTTATGTTGCTTCTTTACATGAGGGTCGATATGGGATGAAGAAGAAAACACATGTTTTGTATTTGTAGTTGAAGTTTTCATTATGACATACTTTTTTCTTCAAGCTCCAAAATCATTTTTTTTTGGTATACATTGAACAAACTGAACTTCAAAAACAAAAATAACAAAAAAGAAAATGATAGACATTATTTTATAATTTACATTGAAATATATATACATATAATATGTCTACGTTACTCATGTTTATAATCGGATAAATGGGCTATATTATCAGGTAATCGGGTCGGGTAATCAGGTATATTACAAATCCCAAACCCGTCCCATGCCCTAAACCAAATATTTCAGGTACTCTTCACTACCAACGAAACTATCCTTGGTACTCTTCCAAGTCATTGCTCCACCGTTCAGTGTGCATACAAATCTTGTTCGTGATCGATTATTTTTACCCGGGTAATCAGGTATATTACAAATCCCAAACCCGTCCCATGCCCTAACCCAAATATTTCAGGTACTCTTCACTACCAACGAAACTATCCTTGGTACTCTCCTGAAGAGGTAGGTCCCAGCAGGGCTCAGTTGGTCCCGCATGACTCACCTTGAACAGGGATGTCTGCGCAAAGACCATCTACTCCCGCAGGACCCACCATGCTCAGAGAAGCCTACGCGCAGTATGCAAGCTGCATACGCAGGGAAAAGCCTCCCAATGGTAAAGTAACCCGCCTGTTCCCGCAGTTGCGGATACAAGCCATCAGGGAAGGCTACCCGCACAGCATAGCTACACGCATAAGGCTTAACACTTACAAATATTCAGTGTCACCTGAAAGAATGAGCAGAGGCGGGAGGGGGAAAACTCCCGCCAAAATGGGCCAGTCTGTATGATGGAGGATCTTTTGCGTGATACCTGACGAGGTAAAGACAAAAGATCTGACCAAGAATGCGACAGCTCACTGACAGCAGCGTGGCAGACAGCACGCCACAGCACTGTGACCAATAGCCGCCGCCTGCCCACCAACTCCTGCCAGACCACGTGCCTAGCCTGCAGTTGGTAGAAGACGAAGAGTGCACGGCACGCCTGCTCTGTGTCAGCCGCTACCTATCCACCACTCACAGGTAGGGCACGTGCATAGGTTACAGTTGGTAGCGTGTTGGGCCGGCTAAACCCCTTGGAAACCCACCTTCGGCTATAAAAGACAGCAAATGGTATTATCATTTCATCATCTACTATCTCGTATAACTTACTTGATAATTGCTCTAATAGTATTCATATACTTCTATATTTAAAGAGCAATATAGACTGATTCTCACGCCGGAGGGTGGTCACAAGGAGGAACCCCCCCCTTCTCAGTGACGAGCTTACGGTGTCTGTTTTGCAGGTTCCTTGAAGTACAACTTACTCTGCTGGACCTAACCTTCGTGGGAAACATTACTTAGCCCCCAGATTACCCATAATCTGCCCGGGGTCACTTAGTGTTTCTTCATTGGCGCCATCCGTGCATAAAGCTAGAACTACATCTTTCTCCAGTTTTTCAAAACTTCCAAGATGACTAGAGAAATTCCGGTAACCACAACCCCAGCCACTGGGGTAAACACCGGCAACACAATGTTTACAAACACTACCCCAGCCACCCAAGCTGGGGCAAGTGAAGTACATTTTACGAACACTACCCCAGTCACTCATGTAGGGGCAAGTGGAGTAAATATTCCACTGGGATTCACTGATGCCCAGCTGGAAAAACGAACTCGAGCCCCTCGCCAAACACTTGATCAAGTGAAGGCATGGGCCGAGGCACGTCAAAGAGAATTTCAGGCTGAGTTGGACGAACGCTTGCGTTCAGTCCAACAAGCTGAGGAATTCGGTAGTACTCGCCAGCACCTCAACATGAGTAGTGAGTACGAGTACTCAGACGCCGAGAGGGAAGACTCCGACACCGACGCGAACCCTCGCCATAGGGCGAAAGGGAAGCGTAAGGAAACGGATCCCCAGCCAAAAAGGAATTTTGGGGAAGCATTCCAACCAGTCACGGAAAAAAGCTCGCGTGACTTCTCCAAGGCCTTTAGACCTACTGCCACAAACGCAGGAAGGTCAAAATTTGCAAGGGACATTGCAGAAGCAATCGCCCCGAGGAGTGCCAAACAAATGTCCAATATTGGCACATACGATGGTATATCCGACCCAGATGACCATCTGAACAGGTTCATTGCGGGGGCAACCGTCAGTAACTGGACGGAACCCACGTGGTGCTACATGTTCCAGATGACTCTGGTAGGAGCAGCCAGAGCATGGTTCGACCGTTTACCGGTCCACCACATTTATGACTGGGCAGACTTCCAGAACAAGTTCAGTCAACAGTTTAGTCAACAGAGGAAGCACACTGAGGAGCAGTGGACGATCCTCAACTGTGTGAGAGAAGAGGATGAATCCTTACTGGACTTCATCACCCGCTTCAACTCCAAGAAGCTGAGTCTGGGCAACATCAGTGAAGACCTCGTTCGCGCCGCTTTCATTCAGGGCGCTGAATACCCAGAACTCATCCGCACTCTGACGGGTAAAGACGGCATGCCATCCACGTGGGATGCCATAATGACGGCAGCCAAGCGCTTTGCCGAAACGGAGAAACAGCTGGGAAGAGATCTCCCCCAGAATACAAACCTCTACACGCAGAGGACAAGGGAGAACAATGTGAGAACCGCCCGGCTAAACAAAAAGAGGCGGCAAGGTATATGGCAGTCAAGGATAAACTTTGACACCCCCTCAAGCTCTCGCCCTCTGGTTGGCGGAAGGGACAACACGCACCCTTCGAACCGGAAAAACCGTTGGACGCCACTCACCAAGAGCGTCACGGAGATATTTGCCAAGGAAAAACTGCCGTGGCCAAAAGCCCCAGCGATCCGACAGAAACCCAATGTGGATCAAAGCAAGTCTTGTGACTTCCATGGGACAAAGGGCCATAGCACTGAGGAGTGCACATCCTTGAGGGACATCGTCGGGACATTCGTCAAGGATGGGAGGCTCGCACACCTCGTGGCATCTATCAAGAAGGGAGGAAGGAACGACAACAGGTACAGGGGTAACGGACGAAAGCCCGTCGACATTAGCATCAACATGGTCCATGGTAAGGTCAGAGGAAGAAAGAGACCGATAACCGAACCATGCGCATGGAAGGAAGCAGAAGTGCGCTTCCCGCGAGTGCCGGGAGGCCCAAACAAAGAAGGCCCCATTGTCATTAAAAGCCAGCTGGGGCACTACATCACCTCCCGCACCCTCGTTGACAATGGCGCATCGTCGACAGTGATGTACAGGCAGTTCTTCGACAAGCTCGACGATGAAGACAAGGAACGCCTGGAGACGGTCTACGCTTCAATGGAAGGGTTTGACGGCAGCATGAACACTCCCTTGGGCATCCTATCTTTCCCCGTCACTCTCACCGATGGGAATTATTCACGCACGGAGGATGTGGATTTTGTTGTAATGAAAAAACCACATCATACGTATGACATCCTATTCGGGAGAGACGGGATGGCAAGATTCAACGCCGTGGTATCCTCAGTCCACGGCATGATGGGATGGCCAACAACTGAAGGCGTAGCGATGATCACGGGCATTCCCCAGGTATGCATCGCATCTGTCTCCTCTAAACCCAAACCGAAGATGGCCAAACAAACCATCACTGAACCTGAACAGTGGGCATTCAATGGGAAATATCCCGATCAGGCCGTTACCATTGGCCCGACAATTGTTGATCCAACACGCACCTTACTCAAGCGCTTACTGCAGCGAAACGCAGACATCTTCGCGTGGACACCAGCCGACATGACTGGTGTACCCCGGGGTAAGGCAGAGCATAAGCTCAAATGCGATCCGGCCGTTACGCCGATCGTACAAAAGCGCAGAGTAATGGGGCCCGAGCAAACCAACGCGTGCAGAACCCAAGTCAAGGAACTCCTTGATGCGGGCATCGTGCGCGTTAGCAAATATCAAACGTGGGTTGCAAATCCCGTAATGGTACCGAAGAATAACAAACAATGGCGCATGTGCATAGATTTCAAAGATTTGAATAAAGCATGCCCCAAAGATTGTTATCCGTTGCCAGAAATTGATCTAAAGGTGGATTCGGTGGCACCATTTCGCCTTAAATGCTTCTTGGATGCGTATAAGGGGTACCATCAAATCCACATGGCTGTAGATGACCAGGACAAAACCGCCTTTCGGACGCCCGATGGCACATTTTGTTATAAAATGATGCCATTCGGACTTAAGAACGCGGGATCCACGTACCAACGACTAATGGACAAAGAGTTTCACGCCCAAATTGGGAGAAACTTGGAAGTCTATATGGATGATTTGGTCATCAAAAGCCCCGAGCCAGAGGCGATGTTGAAAGACATTGAGGAAACTTTCAACACACTTAGAAAGATAAACATGAAGCTCAACCCGAGCAAGTGTTCATTTGGGGTGGAAGAAGGGAAGTTCTTGGGAGTCATTATTACTAAAGATGGCTTCAGAGCGAACCCTGAAAAGGTCGAAGCCATTGTCAAAATGGAATCACCTACCACCATAAAACAGGCTCAAACACTGAATGGACGACTAGTCGCGCTTAACCGCTTTTTGGCAAACCATGCGGATAGGTCGTTCCCATTTGTGTCAACACTAAGAAATTGTTTAAAGAAAACGCACTTCCGCTGGACACCAGAAGCGGAAGCAGCTTTTCAGGAGATTCGATCACGCCTGATCGAACTCCCAACACTCACAGCACCACAAGCGGGGGAGGAGTTAATCCTATACCTCTCCGCAACAGATAGAGCAACCGGGGCAGTCCTGCTTGTAGAACGAAAAGGCATCCAGATGCCAATCTATTATGTTAGCCGCGTGCTGGCAGACGCGGAAACCCGGTACTCTACCCTGGAAAAACTGGTCTTGGCACTTATTCACGCTTCACGCAGGTTGAGACGATATTTCCAGGGTCACCCAATCACTATTCTCACCAACTTCAAACTCTCAAATGTTCTAGGCAAACCCGAGTTATCGGGACGTCTAGCCAAGTGGGCAATTGAATTGGGAGAATATGCGATTCAATACAAGCCGAGACCAGCCATTAAAGGCCAGGTCCTGGCTGATTTTATTGCAGAAGTCCCCGCTTCACGGGAGAAAGAGTGCCAGGAGGAGGTTCAACCCTCCCCAGCACACGAAATCAATGAGGTCTGGCGACTCTACACTGATGGAGCAGCTAGTAACGAGGGTTCAGGCGCAGGGTTAAAATTAACAAATCCAGCAGGCCAGGAATATACTTATGCTATTCGGCTGGATTTTCCAAGTACGAATAACGAGGCTGAATATGAAGCATTCCTGGCCGGATTGAGGATTGCGCGTAAAATGGGTGTAAAAAATTTGGAAGCCCATGTAGATTCCATGCTAGTGGCAAACCAAATAAACGGGACGTACACGGCTGTGAACGACACAATGGCCCTGTACCTTGCCCAGGCCAAAGCCATCATGCGCGATTTTAATGATTGTAAAGTGATACACGTCAAGCGCAGCGAAAACAAATCTGCGGATGCGTTAAGCAAGCTTGCATCACTGGCCTTCACCCACTTGGGAAAGGACATCCGCGTGGAACTCCTCGAAACACCATCAGTCCCGCATAAGGAAATCTGTGTCATCCAAACCGGTACAGAAACATGGATGACCCCAATAATAAAATACCTTGAAGCAGGAACGTTACCAGAGTCGAAGTCACAGGCAAGAAAACTACGCTGTAAAGCACTGAATTATCAGCTGGTCAATGACATCCTTTACAGACGTAACTTTCTTGGCCCATTGTTAAGATGCGTGGACAACCAAGATGCCGACTACCTCCTAAGGGAGGTTCACGAAGGCATCTGTGGAGTACACGCAGGCCCCCGCGCTGTGGTAGCCAAGCTAAACAACGCGGGATACTTCTGGCCGGGGATGCATATGGACGCGTTGGCATACATCAGAAAATGCAGATCTTGCCAGCTTTACGCACCCAACACGCATCGCCCGAAAAATGAACTTGTTCCTGTCACTTCCTCGTGGCCATTTCAGAAGTGGGCCATTGACGTGACAGGCCCATTTCCTACAGCAGCTGGGAATGTTCAGTTCCTAGTGGTAGCCATTGACTACTTCACCAAATGGATAGAAGCGAAACCTTTAGCCCAAACAACCGCAAAGCATATCAAAAAATTTATTTGGGAATTTATTATTTGTCGTTTTGGACTTCCACAGAATTTGGTAAGCGATAATGGCACCAACTTTGCTGACAAGAAGCTACAGCAGTGGCTGAAAGAACTTCAAATCACCCACACCTTTACCTCAGTGGCACACCCGCAAGGTAACGGTGAGGTGGAAAGAGCAAATAAGAGCATCGTCGAAGGCATAAAGAGAAGACTCTTGGAACATAGATCCGGTTGGGTGGACGAGCTTCCACACGTCCTTTGGGCAAACAGAACGCTGAAGAAGACCAGTACGGGAGAAACCCCGTTCAGTCTCACTTATGGCACTGAAGCCATGATCCCAGTCGAAATCGGTTTACCCTCACCAAGGGTCTTAATCCAACCAGAAGACAATGATGCGGAAAGACGGTTAGACCTTATGCTAACCGAAGAGCGCAGAGACTTAGCCGCCGTGCGTGAAGAAAACTACAAACGACAAATGCAAAAATACTACAACACGCGGGTAAAACTCTGCAATTTCAATAAAGGAGACTACATACTGCGTAACAACGAGGCTTCGAACCAACAACGCCCAGGAAAGTTGGCCCCGATTTGGGAAGGGCCATACGTTATCAAAGAAGTTCTGGGAAAGGGCGCATACCGGCTCGAAAGGCTCGATGGCACTCCCATCCCTAGAACATGGAATGGAGCTCAATTACGCAAATGTTATATGTAGATCAATTCCAACTTGTAAAGAAAAGGCCTAGAGCCACTTCTAATGGAAATGATTCTCCTTTCATGATGTATTGATAGCTTGTAACCTATGAACTTCCCTTACGGGAAGAAGTAGTTGCGTGTGGAAGGCGGCAATACCCGCATAAACACAACGCCAAAATGTTAAAAAGTTCTAAGGAAAACCTACACGCAGGTCAGATGTAGGTAAAGTTTAGCCATCCTTGTAAGTGCAAGTGACGGTCTTACCCGCACAATCACAAACAAGGAAGCCAAACTTAACTTACCATCTACCACGTTAAAAGGTTAACTTATGAACACTTAAAAAAGGATAAGAAAAACCTACACGCAGGTCAGATATAGGTCTAAAGTTAAAGCCATCCTACTAAGTGCAAGTGACGGTTGCACCCGCACAATCACGAAAGAGGAAGCGAAAACTTTAGTCCATTATCAACCACGTTCAAAGGTTTAACTTAATGCCTTAGAAATTTCGAAAAGGAAAACCTACACGCAGGTCAGATAGAGGGTAAAGATTAGCCATCCTACCAAGTGCAAGTGACGGTTTTACCCGCACAATCACGAAGGAGGAGGCAAAACTTTAACCCATCATCAACCACGTTCAAAGGTCCTTATTCTAAACACTTGGAAAATTGCTAATTCAAACTAAGTATGCAAATCATAAGTTTATAAAGCAAGGAACCCAAGGAAGGAAATAACAATCTTATACGCAAAAAGATTAATATTTCACAATCTATTACAAGAATGGCTGGGTAACTACCCGCCTAAAAGAAATCTATACAAAGCCAAGTCTATCCTAGCAGTGGGAAAAGATCTTCAGGATCAGGCTTCAGGGCCACCTCCGCTTGGACCAGCACCGTCAGAGCGCGGCTGCCCAAGGAAAGCCTTAAGGATGTTTAGCCCATCATCAGCAGCAGCAGCTTCATTCACCTTTTCCACCACTGGATGCGGGAAGGAAGCGTACTGGTTCACAGCTTGGTCATAAGCAGCTTCAGTATTAACATTGAATAAAGGGAAGTTGGAGGGCGGAAAGCCTCTCTCAGCAAACCCTAGACCAAGCAGGAAGCCAGTCTTCTCCCCATCCTCATGAGAAGCGTTGAGGGCTGCGCTCATCGCATCGTCATAAGAGGTCTCTGAAAGGACCCGACGCACAACCTACAAAAGAATACAAAGTTAGAACATTTTCTAATTACGAGCGGAAAGCGTAAAGAAAAAGATAAAGATACCTGAGGCAACGCTTCTCGAAGCAGCCATTGGAGGGTAGCTTGACTTTCTTTGTAAGCACGTTCGGCTCCGCTTTTATCAAGGTTGGCAAGTTGAACTTCCTTGGCGGCAGCCTCTTCGACGCTTTTGAGTTTCCTTTCAGTGCGGTCAAGCACCCCCCTCTGGTCAAGGATCTCCTGCAGCTTCTTGGCATCTTCCATTGCCAAGGCGTCATGAGCATGCTGAAGAGCCTTTAATTTGCATTTAAGCTGCTCATTCTCTTCGCGAAGCGGCTCAGCAACAGCTTCAGCCTTGGCAGCCCTCTCAGTTGAGTTTCGCGCAGTCTCCTTAGCCAGCCGAAGCTGTTCATTCACAGCTTGGGCAGCCTTGGAGCGGGCCTCGAGTCGCGCCTGGACCTCAACCTCGAGGGCCTTGAATGCCTTCTCCTTCTCGGCTGCGGCAGCGGCCAACTGCCGGTTCCCCTCCCGAAGAGCCCGCGCTTCAGATACATCTTTGGCGCGAGCTGCTTTTAACTTGTCGTTTTCACGACAAAGCAGCTCGACGCGGGGCTGCGTCCGGGCCTGGAGAACCCGAAGCTCATTGGTTAGCCTACCCTCTTGGTAGCTAGCCATGGCTTCCCCCAACGCACCATGAGGAGCAGCGTGGCGAGCCCAGTCCACGCACTCCACAGGGGTACGAAGGGTTGTTCCTCGGCGTATGTTCCATCTTGGAACATACACTTCATTGGAATCCGACACTGCAAAAGAAACAAAGGCAGTTAGGAAAAGATGATAAAAATATACAAAGGAAAAAGAACCCTACGTACCTGTAGGGTCAATAACAGGCCGATAGCCGCCAAACCCATCACCTGAACCTAAAGGAAATCCATCCAACAGGTCAGGTAGACGGGAAGGTGGCATAGATCGGCGGGAAGCCCGGCGCGTACCTGATGGTCCGGCCATCGTTGCCGGTGGCGCAGGTATAGTGGCAGCCGCTGTGGTAGCCATTGTTGGCGCCACCTCCTCAGCAACAGTAACCGCCGGCTCCGTGAAAGATGCTGTAAAAATTGCACTCACGGCCGGCGGAGACAACTTCTCAGCTGGAACAGCCTCAGGAAGGCTGGAACCAGCGGAAGCAGGCACAGACGCCTGGGTCGACGCCTCGGGAAGGCTGACCGAGCCTTCCCTCATTGGCGGGGGAATACTTGCTCCAACTCCACCCTGGAATGCGTCAACATCCACACCTGCACAAGCAAAAGTGTTAGAAAAATTTATTTGAAACAACAAATCTAGACAAGAATTATGGGGGCACTTACGGGGTTTCTTGAGCTTGAACGAACGGACGAGCGGGGGCGAACCCGATGGAGCCGGCCTCTTGACACCGGTAACCGTCGTCGTCGCTGCCTCCCCGGAGGTAACAGCTACAGCCTCCGGAGCGGTGGTCTCCTCACCACCGGGCTCCCCCGCCACCTCTGCACTATCTGACTCCGAGTCAGATAGGACTACCGGGTCGGCCGTAGAGGCCACCTTCTCCTTGCCTTTCCCGACGGCAGCCTTTTTCTTCCGCACCAGTGGAGGACCTTCTGCGGATTCCTCAGAAGAAGAAATGTCAACTCCAGCAGCAGGCACAGCATTGAGAGGTTCAGGGTAGAAGATAGGCTTACCTGGCCGTCGGTGGCTCAGGATCTCTTGGCCTGGCGGGTAAACCTCCACGAACCGACCCGCGGTCTGCTCTAAGATGGGCAACTCGTTCTCGTCCAGAGCGAGTACCCATCCGCGCGGGACCATCTTCCTCCCGCGGGTTCAGGAGCGACTGAAGATCGTTCCCCTCTGAAATCAACAAGAAAGTTAGAAAAAATCGAAGTCAGCAAAATGAAACAAGACGTACCATAAGGGACAGAGTTCGAACCATATTCAAGGACGATCGGAACCTTATCCGCATTCGCCGCCTTCCACACCCGGCTCATCCCCAGCATCACCATCGCCGACTCCGGAAAACGGAAAACCGGGGACTGGACCCGGGATATCTTCGAGAACCATTCCGCCTCCTCGTAGTTGAGGGCGGGAAGGTTCGGAAGCGCCTGGCCATTCTTGAACTTCATGGCGATGGGGATGGCGCGAGCGGATATGAAGAAGAACTCTCTTCTCCACGAGCGAAGACTCCGCTCGGTGGTACAAATCTTTAAACCCTTGATACGGGTTGTAAGAGTGTACCACCCCTGGATGCACCTCCAAGTGTAGAAGGTCATCAGACGGTCAACGAGGGGCTCAAGGCCCAGTATCCGGCACACCCACTCAAAGTGCCGGACCTTGGCAATGGCCATGGGGTGCACCTCTGTCAGGTGCACACCGTGCCTCTCCAGAACACGGTACACAAACTTTGTCAACGGAAACCTAAGGTTTCCGTAGACAAAGAATGCAGCATAAACCCCGATCTTGCCACTAGGGGCATCGTACACAGTATGGCGGGGTTCAGGAAACTCAGGCTCGAGAGACTCGAGCATGAACTTCCTGACAATATACTGGTACAGATCGACAGGAAGAGAGCACTGGCATTCGCCAGCAGTCTTCTGGTCATCAGCATCATGAGAAGGCATGGTGGAAGAAAGATGAAAAGAGATTTCAGGGTAATGCTTTACTGAACAGAAAAATTCGCCGGAAATTACTTGAGAAGAAGATAAGAAAGTGAAAAGTGTGAATTGCAAATAACCCTCTCCCCCTTTATATACTAATCGCAATTAATGCGGTGAATTTAATACGGAAGAGAGAGAAGTCAAAGGTGCAATGAAACTATGACACGTGGCAAAGGCAAGCTGGCAACAGCTGTCAAAAGGACGTGTGCCAGAGATTTCGCGGCTACGCGCCCGGAATCCCGTGCCCACGCGCCTGAAAAAGCAACTGGAATGACCACATAATGTCATGTCGCCATAACTTCTGACACGTCCTGACACAGTCAGAAGAAACCGTCGCACGACGTTTGAGGTATTGGGTTGTTATCCATCCACCAACTCTTCAAATTTCAAAATTTAAAAATTTTTTTTTTTGAAGACTAAGGTTCGAAAAAGTAAGCAGGAAAATACCCCTTACCTTGGCAAACAAGTAACCATAAGCCGGGTGTGGGTACAGTGTAAAGGCAAAACCCTTCACATACCTAACACCCGCAGGGAATTGAAGCCAAAATATTTGGCAACCAACCATAAGACGGGTGCGGGTACAGCGTAAAGGCAAAACCCTCCACATACCTAGCACCCGCAGGGAATGGACGCCAGGAATACCTTGGAAGTAAAGTAACCATAAGACGGATGCAGGTACAGTGTAAAGGCAAAACCCTTCACATACCTAGCACCCGCTGAGAATTGAAACCAGGAAGGATCTTCTGGGCAATGCTTGTGAAAACGGAAATAATATCCCCGCATAGCGGGAACATCGAGTACTACGTTGTTTGAGGCTCCAAGATGGAATTGGTGGTTTAAACATAATTGATCACTATGTTCAAAAAACTACCAGAACCACAGGGAGAATCCGCACAACTAAGACTCAATGCTCCTGACTTGCGAGGAGGTTACAGACCTACCCGCATCATACCCAAAGACCAAGCAGGAAACTCGGGAATTTCTGCAAGTGACAAGGACTTCCGCGGGAAGAACCCCCATGGAAAACCTTACAAAAACCCCTTTTCAAAACCCTTTGCTTAAGTCCAAAAGTTCACCTCACTTTATTAGACATTCGTGAAAAGAACATTGGACTGGGGGGACTTGAAGAGGTAGGTCCCAGCAGGGCTCAGTTGGTCCCGCATGACTCACCTTGAACAGGGATGTCTGCGCAAAGACCATCTACTCCCGCAGGACCCACCATGCTCAGAGAAGCCTACGCGCAGTATGCAAGCTGCATACGCAGGGAAAAGCCTCCCAATGGTAAAGTAACCCGCCTGTTCCCGCAGTTGCGGATACAAGCCATCAGGGAAGGCTACCCGCACAGCATAGCTACACGCATAAGGCTTAACACTTACAAATATTCAGTGTCACCTGAAAGAATGAGCAGAGGCGGGAGGGGGAAAACTCCCGCCAAAATGGGCCAGTCTGTATGATGGAGGATCTTTTGCGTGATACCTGACGAGGTAAAGACAAAAGATCTGACCAAGAATGCGACAGCTCACTGACAGCAGCGTGGCAGACAGCACGCCACAGCACTGTGACCAATAGCCGCCGCCTGCCCACCAACTCCTGCCAGACCACGTGCCTAGCCTGCAGTTGGTAGAAGACGAAGAGTGCACGACACGCCTGCTCTGTGTCAGCCGCTACCTATCCACCACTCACAGGTAGGGCACGTGCATAGGTTACAGTTGGTAGCGTGTTGGGCCGGCTAAACCCCTTGGAAACCCACCTTCGGCTATAAAAGACAGCAAATGGTATTATCATTTCATCATCTACTATCTCGTATAACTTACTTGATAATTGCTCTAATAGTATTCATATACTTCTATATTTAAAGAGCAATATAGACTGATTCTCACGCCGGAGGGTGGTCACAAGGAGGAACCCCCCCCTTCTCAGTGACGAGCTTACGGTGTCTGTTTTGCAGGTTCCTTGAAGTACAACTTACTCTGCTGGACCTAACCTTCGTGGGAAACATTACTTAGCCCCCAGATTACCCATAATCTGCCCGGGGTCACTTAGTGTTTCTTCATCTCCCAAGTCATTGCTCCACCGTTCAGTGTGCATACAAATCTTGTTCGTGATCGATTATTTTTTTGAATGCTAGCATCATTGTAACTTTTATTTAACTTTTTCTTATATCAAGAGATAATATCCTTACTTTCTAAGCTACCTGAGGATGCTCTTGATAACAATCTAATACACCTTTACCCAAACTGCGATGTATCTACTTGTCATGTTTAAAGCATACAATACAACAGGTCTAGTACATGACATGTAGGCCTGTAAACGAATCGAACGTTCGGTGAACTATTCGTGAACCGTTCGGCGGGAAGTTCGTTTATGTTCGTTTATTTAATAAACGAACAAACATGAATAAAAAACTGTGTTCGTTTAATTAAACGAACGAACATGAACACATTTTCCGTTCGTTCATTTATGTTCATGAATGTTCGTTTATGTTCGTTTATTTAAGTTCGTTTATGTCTGTTTATTTATGTTCATTTATGTATTAATAGAAAATAATTAAATATTATCTATATAGGTCATCTGCTTAAAGTTTTATATTTCTTCATTTGTGTTCATTTAAGTATTTTCATTTAAGTTCATTTATGTTTGTTTGTGTTCATTTACATTTGTTCATGTATGTTCGTTTATCTTTGTTTAGTTATGTTCGTTTAGATTATAAACAAACGAACACAAATGCCCCTTTTTATATAAACGAACATGAACATAAATATTTGTTCGATTAAGTGTCCGTGTTCTTTTAAAGTTAAATGAACGAGCACGAGCATGCCCTTGTTCGTGTCCATTCGATTCGTTTATAGGTTTTCATTATTTACATTGATGAATACATCGGTCTCAATATCTAGGCTCTGCCGATTTTATTTGTGTTCGTGAGCCGTTCGTGAACACATTTATTTCCTTAATGAACGAACACAAACACAAAATATCGTTCGGTAAGTGTTCGTGAACCGCTCGTAAACACATTATTTTCTTAATGAACGTACACGAACAAAGCCTTGTTCGTGTTCGTTCGGTTTGTTTACAGCCCTAATGACATACATACATGGTCACGACACGTCAAGTTTAAATTGTGGTTTTAGTGCTTCAAGTGTGACCCACACAAATAGTTTTATTTTTTGTTAAAAGGGGTGGAGCCGATAAGGACTTTATATATATATATTTTATTTAATTGGTATTTTGGTAATTTCAGACGTAATTAATAAAAAGGTTTTATTCTATGGGCTAAAAGTGTTATCTTCATACATTGGTTTGGGCCTTTGGACATTGGAGGCTAAATCTATAATAATGAAAGTTATGAATCAAATCCGTGATATCATAGTGGCCTTTTAATTAACTGTAGGTGAAAATGAAAAGGGCAGTATAATGAAAAAAGGAAAATTGAAAGATAAAGTTGTCTTTAACAAAAAAAAAGATACAATTATTTATATAAAAAGGTTGTGCATGGGGTTTTGGGATTAACAAAGTGACAAAAGGTACCCAACGACACTCAGATACTGCATCCTGTAAACTTGTAAAGTTCTCGAGTAGAGGAACCAATGTTGAATTCCCAAGGTTTTTCTTTTCCCTCTCCTTTTATCATTCTTTTTTTTTAATACCACTTTTACTTTTGAATTTCTTTTCCACTTTTTGCTATTTTAAAATGTCAAGTCATGTAATCATTCGTCACTTGTCCTTTTCAATGTGATGTAATATTAGTAAGTTTGGGTTTTTTTAACAGAGATCCAAGTTTAATTCTTAATTACAGCACTTTGGGAGAACATTAGTGGCTCAATGAAGAAAGACTGGGATCTTTGTGATATCCAATTCGATCCTGAGGGTTTTCGTGTTTTACCACCAGTGGGCCTTCGGACGGGTGTGTTTTCCACAGAACTGGAGATAACTTGGAGGCGCTTAAGGGCTCCGTATGACTGGTTTATGTCAACTGGGTGGTCTTTAGCCATTGGGTCATCCAGTACGGAGTACCTAGGCATTCTATGTTTGTTGGCCGTTCAAAAAAATATAATCATTCCCCACGGTTCATAAAATTACAAAAATTCTAAACTTTTAATTCATATTAGACAAGTTTATAAACATCAAAAGGCCTAAAAACACAAAATACTAATTGCCAATTAAAATGTTCTTGTAATTGGACATACACATGTTAATTAGACAAAAGAACGTGATGATGATGCTCGAAATTGTTCTCTAGACACCCCTCTTACCCCTAATTATATGACGGTATTTGTAACATTGTTTTCTATAGATGTAAGCTCAAATTAGGTGAGTATCGAGAGAATCAATATTAACAATTCACCAATTATATGCAGTTTGGTCATTTCATATAAAATTAAAATTAAAATAACAAATGTTTTCCTTAATACAACTGATGTTGTTACAAATTTAAAAAAGTTAATTCGATAGGTGATCCACGTAATTTAGGTCAAGATCCATTTAATTTAAGTCAAATTTTATATACCTTCTCTAATGTTTAAAAAATTGCATCTACAGTCCTTCCTTACCATCTTCTCTTTCATCCTTGGTCCAAATAGATAACCTGACTAGTTTTGGACGCTAAGACAAAGTTAATTGACCTTTTACCCTTTTTTTAATAAACAAAATAACTCTAAAAAATTCTCCCTCTCACTCTCATAACAGAGATGAGTAGTACTAGAGTGTTGTAAAAATCGTTAGTTACGTGATAGGTTGGTGACTAACGATTAATCAGGATTAATGAAATTAACTGCGATTAATCGATCGGATCAGAGTTTGATGTATAATTTTCAGTTTTATATATGCACGCACACATTTTTACATGTAATTTTCAGTTGTATACATACACAAAAACATTTTAGCTGGAAATTAGTGGAATCTATCTGGAAACCGTGTATTTTATCTGGAATCTCACGAGAAACCATCAATTTTGGTCAGAACCTCATTAGAAAAAGCCAATTAATTCGATTAATCTTGATTTTGGTTGGATTTAATCATTGGCCTATTAGCCAAAAATTAATCAGTGAAATAGGAATTAACGATTAATCGGGGATTAATCGACGCCTAGTCGTGATTTTGCAACACTGGATGAGGATGATGACTTTTGTTTATTAAAAACAAGGTAAACGAGTAAATTTATATTGACTTTAACTCCAAAAACTAATCATGATAGAGTATTTCCATCCCATTCCCTATCAATATCTATATAATTATAAGAAAACTACTGTGTTTCTTTTTCCTTTTCAATTAAATAATACTTATTATGCTTTTATAATTTTTTCTCTCTTCCTTATTCAGAACCACTTTTAGAAAATATTAAAAAATTATACTGTGTGAACAGTAAAACCCAAAATTTAAATTCACGTATAACATTTTCTCTTTTCTCTATCCACAACCACTAATAACCATACCATATAATTTACAAATCCCCATCACATATTTTTAGAGAATTGACTAAGAATGCTCTGAGACCTGTAGTGGATGGAGCCTATATGAGAGCATTTTATATCATGTGGCGTCACGTTACCATAGGAGCTTTTTGACAAAAATGGGTGTAGTTGATGGAACCTCTACTAATCATTAATCTCGTTATAATATTATTATTTATTCAAAATAATACAAATAAACCAACCCATCAATTAAAAATAAACTTCTTCCCCACCCGACACTTTGTGGGAAGCGCTCCCCCGGTCCCCCCCCCCCCCTTCCAAAACGCCCAAAGTGCCCGTGGGGGGAGGGGGTGTTCCCCCACGCTTTAAGGCTTTTTTGATGTGGAAAGCGCCCCACTACACCCGGTCTTACATTTTTAAACCAATGATGAAAGATAAAAGGTAACCGATAGGCATGGATTGTTGATAAAAAAAAAATTAACATTAAGAATGGTATTTAAAATTTGGTTCAACCGTAGAGACCATCGATGAAATTTACTCAACATAAAACCACTAAACCCAAATATGTTACTTAAAAAACTTAGACCCCAGATTCATTATTTTTGAAAACCGCATGGACCAACTGTGTAATTAACTCATTTTTAGTTCTGTACTCTCATTATACATAATTTTATTTTATTTTATGTATTGTAGTTATTAATTTGTCTATGAAGTTACAAACTCTAAAGAGATCCCAACAACAGGTTCTATTTTTCAAAACATTAATTCACGCAAGAGTCACATGAAATTCGGGAATGTTGCAGACCGATAATGAAGAACCCATAAATAGGCTGCTATAGAGACTATCCCAAATACTGTGAAGAACCCAAGCCTAAAGAATCACTAGCTCTCTTAGGTAGCGGTCGGTCGGTTCGCATCTATGGTCAATCAAAAGGTCCGCGGACAACGGCATCGAATGCAAGCTCTGATAAAGTTTTCTTTTTATTTATGGACTACAACGACCTAAAGTAGCTAAATAAGTAGTGAAAGTAAGCTCCTGGTTAAAATGAGTCTTGGTTAGAGGATTGTTGTGTTTTAAATGTGATTTTAATTAATGTTAGTGTTTAGCCGTATAGGTGTGTGTTTTTTTTTCTGTAGTTTAAAAAATTTTGCTTCACAAGATAAAATTTTGTAAATCTATAGATATTAAACAACAATATATTCTTTTAATTTCTTTTTCAATGGCAAATCAAATTTTATTAGATTATAAAACCTCATAATGAGCATAGTACAGGTGTACGTACAACTAATTCATTTTCATCTTAAAATTACAACAATCATTCCGAGTTATCAAACTAAGTTTTATTGGTTATAAAACTGAAATTCGTCTTTTCTGTAATCTACGAGAATGAATGCATCCGGATCTTTTCCACTATTTTCTTTTAGTCTTTGTTTATGTTTCATTTTAGTAAGAAGCGAGAAGCACAAAACTAACAAAGAAAAGAAATAAATAATAAACGGAAATAGCAAAATTACAAAAAGAAAATAAAATTAACAAAGTTAATTAAACCGACACCATATTTTTCCGACCCCAAACTCACCCTTTGCTTCTATGTTTCACCTAAATGAACTCTAATATTTAACAATTTTAACTTTTAATTTTGTTTAAACTATTAACTCGTATACTCTTTAAATGCACATATACTTTATACATGTATGTCTATCACGTTACTTAAAACCTCGCAACTTGAATAAACAAACATTTTTCAAAACCTTGATATCACTAGAGCAATTGCCTTTTAACATTGCCGTTTAATATCACTATTCATTAGTAAAGGCAATTACACTAATTAAGTTTGTTATTTACTTTAAATTAAAAAATGAAAAAAAAGGAGACTATTTTTAAAAATCACACTATTGTATAAAAGAATTATTATAATTAAGAAAGAGCAGAAAAGGCAAAAGAGAAAGAAAAGACCCCACCCAGACCCACAAACCTTTTCAGTCACCATTTCCCTCTATTATCACCCACTCTCTCTGCACACACGAATCCGTTTTTCTCTACTCTTTTTCCAATTTCTCAAAACCCATTCATATCATCACACCTTTAAACCCTAAAATGCAACCACTCACTCTTATTCTCATCATCCTTTTCACATCTCTCCACTTCCACCCATCCTCCTCAGCCCTACTCACTCAACCTATTAAACCACCAAACACCGTCCCCTCATTCCCGGTCCAGACCGGTGCTCCCTCCTGCCGGTTAGACTTATCCGATGAACTCTTCGGCGGACTCAACGCCGCCTGCGCCCGTAACCTCGACCGCAGCCGCTGCTGTCCTGTTCTCGCCGCCTGGCTCTTTGCCGCTCACGCTCGTTCGGCTCTAGAGCTGAATTTAAACTCTTCTGCGGCCACTGAAACGATGCCGGTGAGACCTGATGACTCTCAGAAATGCGTCAATTCGTTGCAGAGTTCGTTGCAGAAACGGAACATTCGCATTCCGCAACCTAATGCCACGTGTGACGCTATTTCATGCTTTTGCGGCATCCGCCTCCACCATATCGGCTCGCTTACGTGCCCGGCAGCGTTCAATCTCACGACGAACGTGACGCCAACCGCCGCCGTAAAAACCCTAGAAAAGAGCTGCCGGAATTCGTCTTACGCCGGGTGCACCAAGTGCCTTAGCTCGTTACAAAAGGTTTGTTTTATTGGGTGTAAAAATGACCAAAATACCCTTCACTTAATTATTTTAATCTTAAATATGTTACCAATATCAATAATATTGTAGTTAAATGGAGAGGGTAAAAATGGAATAACGGTAATACGACTAATATACCCTTCACTTACTCATTTAAATCTATTTTTACAGTTAAATGGGGAGGGCAAAAATGGAACAGGAAAAGATGACCAAAGGAGTAAGATGATGAAGCTGGACTGTCAGCTGATGGGACTGACGTGGCTTCTAGCACGTAACAAGACGGCGTACATACCGACGGTTTCTGCTGTAATGCGCGCCTTGATGTACAGTGCCCCCACGCATGAGTCCAAGTGTAGTCCGGACCAGGAGAACATGCCGTTGGCCGTTGATTCATTACAGTTTGATAAATCGGAACCGTCGTCGGATTCTTCGTCATCATCATTATCATGTTGGTCACGTGTTGTTGTTGTAATGACGATATTGTCCTTGCTGGTTTTTGTCTAGTTGTTTTTGAATTTTGAGTATGGAATGCATGTTGACTGATACGGGGGGTCACGTGATGCTAGTTGGTAAGCTTAGTACAGTGGGAGGGTTTTTTGGTCTTTTGCTTCCACTGTGTATATCACTAGGGCTTGTTAATCTTGCTTTTTATTTTGTGATGATACCTTATTGCTAAAAAACAAAACTCCTAAAGTTGTGCTATTTGTTTTATTATTACTTTTTTAAAAAAGTTAGATTAGTGGATGTGGATGTATACCAAAAGATAACATTTTATTTGCAATTAAATTGAGTATGGACTTATTCATTTAAATGCTATTATTTTATCTAATTTCATTTCATTACATTAACAAGAAATACGTCTTATTATTTAAAATGTAATAAAATTAGAAACTTTTGAAGTTTATTGTTTTTATTATGTATTTAGTATTAGTATTAACATTAACCGAGTCTGATATTTAATACGGTATTAAAATCAATATTATTAAAAGTGCAATATTTCACCATTGTTGAGTCTAAACTCGATCCATCTGAATTTTGAAAACAACGGTTGGATTTGCAATGATCCATTTATTGATTAATGTTATCAAGAAGAAAAAAGGTAAACTAAAAAACATATGCCAAGTTTCAAACTTTATGTAACGACCATTTTTTGGTCATATTCAGCATTAATAAGAGTATTTAAATTTCTTCATTTGTTAAACGAGTTAAATTTATATGTTCATTAAGCTTAAAATCCTTGCTTTTTTTATTAGTAACTAATTTTAAGAATTTAGACCCATCATCTTCTAACTTTTGAAGATATGAATACCATACCACAAAACCGTTATGTCATGGCCTTGGCCGGATACAATAATAGATAATTAGCTTAATTATTGAGAAAATGGGGAAAATAGGTAATAAAGACGCTGGAGTGGAAGTAAAGATTTGGGCTAAAAGCTATAAGGTCTGAAGTTCGAATTCGATTTCAATCGGGCTTATCGTAGTTTGGCCTTCGTGCTACATGTTTTACTGGATTAAAAGATGGTTAGCTTGGGCTATCAAGAATTATCATCGATCATTGACGCTTGAAGTCGCCTTTTGTCATTAAATTAGCACACGTAACTAGGCTTTATTCATTTGCCATTAATAAAAATAGTAATAATAAATGGAATCGGGTGTTTTGTATGGACCAAAAAACTAGGAATATTACCGTAAAAGAGGTATTTGAGTATTGTATGAGGATGTCGGTCTCGTTTATGTTTATTTGTGCTAACAATTTGACTCTGGTTTTCCTGATATAACTAAATCCTACTTCTATAGTTTTATAATATATAAAAATATTAAAATAAGAGTTAGTGTGTAAAAACAAGTAAAAGAATCACAATACAAAATTGGCGGTTTGCAGATGGCACATGTTTAAAGGAGAGAATCACGGTTGAATGCTTGTCTTTTCACCCATCCCCATGCCTCCGTAATTTGATCTATTGTTATATAATTATTTCTCTAAAATGACGTTTTTAATATGATTAATGTCCTAGAATGGCAAAATGTATTAAGATGCTTTACAAAAACTGTACTAAGAGATATCGTTAAAATGAATACCGTTTACTACCCTCCTCCAAAGCCTTTCCGGTTTTGTTTTGTAACGCCACCACCATTTCGCGGGCAAACTTAAATTGATAACTCTTAACCATCCAAGACCAATCCCCCTGTTTTTTTTTTTTTTTTTTACTCTCCACCACTTTATCCCAATGAACCCAATGCATTTTCCACTTCTCCGATGTGATTCCCTAAAGAAAATCTTGCCTTAATCTTTCCAATCGTTCGAAAACTGTAACCGGGGCTTTGCATAGTGAAAAATAATAGACTAGCGATGCATCTAATACCGATTTTACAAGTACTAACCTCCCACCCATGGACAACCTGGATGCTTTCCACCTTGATATCATTTTTCAAAGATATCAATCACCGTCTTCCAGCTGTTGATTAAGTTTCATGTGTTTCTCCCACATTGAGGCCAAGATATGAGCATGGAAAGTTGCATACACACGCACACACAAGGATATGGGGGCTGGGTTGCTTGATCGTCTAGCGATCCTAGCCAAGATTAATAAGATAGGGTGTGCATGGGTTGGTTTATGTCGGTTTTGGCCCATAACCATAACCATAACCATAGTCGATCGCCTATGGTGGTTTTTGGTTAATTGATTTTAAAGGTTACAGCGGATCAGTTGTGTTGGTCAACTATGAATTTGAGCTTAGCTAAAAATAGCTCGTAACAATGTAAATGGGCATTATTTGCCTCTGGAAGTTTGAGCTTGAAATTTTTTATTATGGAATAAATTGTTATTACACATTTCTATACATAGATTTTACATAGCATTTAAAAATTACATATAACTTATAATTTTAAAAAATATATATATATAACTGGGTTGGGTTTGATGAGTATGGAAACCTTGTTAACAATAACCGACTAACTAATGTCGGTTTTCATAAAATCATTAAACTAACCCGCCGGCTTTTGGTACCGTTTGATTATATTAGTTCGATTTCATCGGTTAATTTGGTATTCTACACACCCCTAGTATAATGTATATACCATATATGAAGTTCGAATTTGTTTCCAACAATTTAAAAGTCTTGCATGAATTAATATCATAATAAAAAATCTTTGTTAGAAGGAACGTAAAAGAACAAGATCAGCAATCTTAATTGCATGAAGTGAATAAATTAACTTAAACGTACGATATTTCTCATAGCCCATATTAGCGAATAAATTAAAGTTAAATATTGCGCTCAAATATGAATTTAATTTGTATCCGAATATATTTTTGTTTGAAATGTTTTATATACTTAGAAATAAATGATCAGTGATTATAATCAATAGCCCATAGTTAACTTTGATTTCGTCCTCTGGTCCACGTACTGTATAAGCATGCTTAATACTACACAGGCTAGCATGCACTTAGGCCTTAGCAGTTGCAAAAAATAAAGAAATATGTTAAGGTTAACGCTTGTCATGGTATTTCTTCTGTGTCTCCTGACCTCAGGTATATATTTGTCATTCCCCTTATTCTTGATTAAGTTTTCATCCTCTGAATTTAATTTTTAGCTAAAACCTGACATTTATAGGTATAGAGTGTGACCAAGTTTGTGAAAGTAATTTTCCATTATGTGATTGTAGACCTGCTGCATTGAAGAGGTAGGTCCCAGCAGAGCCCAGTTGGACCCGCAAGACTCACATTGAAGAGGGACGTTTGCGCAAGGACCAACTGGTTCAGCAGGACCCACCATGCTCAGAGATGAAGACCTTACGCGCAGTACGCCAGCTGTTCCCGCAGGGAAAGCCTCCCAATGGTGAAGTATCCCGCCTGTCCCCGCAGCTGCGGATACAAGCCATCAGGGAAAGCTACCCGCACTAATAGCAAGGCTACACGCACAAGGCACTAAATAATTCAGTGTCACCTGAAAGAATGAGCAAGGCGGGAATACTCCCGCCCAAATGAGCCAGTCTGTATGCTTCTGGAAGATCTTTTGTACTATATCTGCCAAGGTATGGACAAAATAGACAAGATCTGACCAAAGCAGCCCATGAACCAATCACAGGGTGACAGCTCACCGACAAACAGTACGAGGAGCATGCTCTAGTACTGTTTGTCACTATTAGCCGCTGCCTACTCACCAACCCTTGTCGTGGCACGCACATAGCCTGCAGTTGGTGGAAAAGGAATAGTACACAGCCGGCCTTGTCACTATCAGCCGCTGCCTACCCACCAACCAGCATGGCACGTGCGTAGCCCATAGTTGGTAGAACAGGAATATTCTACAGCTGGCTGTACCTGCTTGGAAACCTACCTTCGGCTATAAATACTCCAACACCTTAGAACGGTATCATCATCTGGTATTTTACCTTCACTAGCTATTTCTCTCAATATACACTTATATTCAGAGTAATCTAGTCTGATTCTCACGCCGGAGGGTGGTCACAAGGAGAAACCCCCCCCATTCTCAGTGACGAGCTCACGGTGTCTGTTTTGCAGGTCATCTGAAGAACATCCTTCTTTGCCGGACCTAACCCTCGTGGGAAACATCTATTTAACCCCCAGATTATCCGTAACCGCAAAACATATTAAAAAATTTATTTGGGAATTTATTATTTGTCGTTTTGGACTTCCACAGACTTTGGTGAGTGATAACGGCACCAACTTTGCTGACAAGAAGCTACAAAAGTGGTTAGAAGAACTTCAAATCACTCACACCTTTACCTCAGTGGCACACCCGCAAGGTAACGGTGAGGTGGAAAGAGCAAATAAAAGGATCGTCGAAGGCATAAAGAAAAGACTCCTGGAACACAGATCCGGCTGGGTAGACGAAGTTCCACACGTCCTTTGGGCAAACAGAACGCTGAAAAAGGCCAGTACGGGAGAAACCCCGTTCAGCCTCACTTATGGCACTGAAGCCATGGTCCCAGTCGAAATTGGTTTACCCTCACCAAGGGTCTTGATTCAGCCAGAAGACAATGATGCGGAAAGACGGTTAGACCTTATGCTAACCGAGGAACGCAGAGACTTAGCCGCAGCGCGTGAAGAAAACTACAAGCGACAAATGCAAAAGTACTACAACACGCGGGTAAAACTCTGCAACTTCAATGCAGGAGACTACATATTGCGTAACAACGAAGCTTCAAACCAAGAGCGCCCAGGAAAACTGGCACCGGTCTGGGAAGGACCATACATTATCAAAGAAGTTTTGGGAAAAGGCGCATACCGGCTCGAAAGGCTCGATGGCACTCCTATCCCAAGAACATGGAACAGAGCTCAATTACGCAAATGTTACATGTAGATCAATTCCAAACTTGTAAAGAAAAGGCCTAGAGCCACTTCTAATGGAAATGATTCTCCTTTCACGTTGTGTTGATAGCCTTACCTTTATACTTATGAACTTCCCACGCTGATATGCCGGTATTCACCGCATAAATATGGGAAGAAGTAAGTCGTTGCGTGTGGAAGGCGGCAAAATCCGCATAAACACATAAAACGGTAAAAATTTCTAAGGAAAACCTTCACGCAGGTCAGCTATAGGTGAAGTTTAGTCATCCCAATAAATGAAAGTGACGGTCCTACCCACACAATCATGATAAAGGAAACTGAACTTTAACCTATTGGCAACCGCGCGTCGAAAGGTTAACTTATTTAAAACACTTAGAAGATTTCAAAGGAAAAGATGAGGAAAACTTCCACGCAGGTCAGATATAGGTAAAGTTTAGCCATCCTACTAAGTGCAAGTGACCGTCTTATCCGCACAATCACGAAAGAGGAAGCGAAACTTTAACTTATCTGCCACGTTGAAAAGTTAATTTATCTAAGTACTAAAGAAATTGCTAAGTTAAATCAAAATATGCGCGAAATAAACAAGGCAAGGCATTAGCAAATAATCTTTATTCCATCGAAATTCAAATATTACAAAGATTGCTGGGTACATACCCGCATACAAAAGAAGCTGTACAAAAATAAAAATCTACTCTAATGGTGGAAAGGGATCTAAAGGATCAAGCTTCAGGACCACTTCCATTTGGACCCGCACCATCAGTAGAGTGTGGCGGTTCAAGGAAAGCTTTAAGGATAGCTAGCCCATCATCAGCAGCAGCAATCTCGTTCACCTTCTCCACCACCGGATGTGGGAAGGCAGCATACTGATTCACTGCTTGGTCATATGCAGCTTCAGTATCCACATTGTAAAGAGGGAAGTTGGAAGGCGGGATACCTTGTTCAACAAACCCTAGACCAAGCAGGAAGCCAGCCTTTTCCCCATCCTCATGAGAAGCATTGAGGGCTGCGCTCATCGCATCGTCATATGATGTGTTCGTGAACACCCGATGCACAACCTACAAAACAGAAATATATCAAACTCTTCTAAAGAAAAGCGTAAAGATATTTAAAGTTACGCATACCTGAGACAACGCTTCTCGAAGAAGCCATTCCTTGGTAACCAGAGCCTCCTGCAGGGCAGCTTGAGCTTCATCACGGGCGCGTTCGGCTTCGTTCTTGGTAAGGTTGGCAAGCAACACATCTTTAGCGGCAGCCTCTTCGACGCCCTTCAGCTTACGCTCAGTGTGGTCAAGCATGCCCCTCCAAGATCTCTTGGAGCTTCTTGGCGTCTTCCATGGCCAAGGCATCATGAGCCTGTTGGAGCCCCTCTAATTTGGTCTTAAGCTCCTCATTCTCGATGCGTAGAGGCTCAGCAACAGCTTCAGCCTTGGTGGCCCTCTCGGTTGCGTTCCGCGCTGTTTCCTTAGCCAACCTAAGCTGTTCATTAACAGCTTGAGCAGCCTTGGAACGGGCCTCGAGCTGGGCCTGCACTTCAACCTCGAGGGCCTTGAAGGCCTTTTCCTTCTCCGCAGCAACGGCGGAGAGTCTCCTGTTCTCCTCCCGGATAGCCCGCGCCTGAGCCACCTCTTGGATACGCGCAGCCTTTAACTTGTCGTTTTCACGACAAAGCAGCTCGACGCGCGGCTGCATCCGGGCCAGGAGAATCCGAAGCTCATTGGTTAGCCTACCCTCCTGATAGCTAGCCATTGCTTCCCCCAACGCACCACTGGGAGCTGCGTGACGAGCCCACTCCACGCACTCCACAGGCATGCGAAGGGTTGTTCCTCGGCGGATGTTCCATCGTGGAACATACACTTCATTGGAATCCGACACTGCAAAAACAAAAAGCAGTTAGGAAAAGATGATATAAAAAAAGGGGCCAAAAGAACCCTACGCACCTGTAGGGTCGACAACAGGCCGATAGCCGCCAAACCCATCACCTGAACCCAAGGGAAATCCATCCAAGAAGTCAGGCAGATGGGAAGGAGGCAGAGGTTGACGAGAAGCCCCAAACATACCTGAAGGATCGGTCGTAGTTGCCGACGACGGAGGAGGCATGGTGGAGGCCGCCGCGGTAGAAACTAACGGAGGTGAACTCACCGTAGGTGAACTCACAACCGTGGTCGCCGCTGCGGAGGAGCCCGCAGAAACAGTCACCGCCGGCTCAGTGAAAGATTCAGTAAATATGGCACTGACAGCCGGCGGGGATGACGATACAGTTGGAACAGTTGCCTCAAAAGGATGGGCAACTGAACCATTACTGCATACAGACGCAGACGCCTGGGTCATCGCCTCGGGTAGGTTGACCAAACCTACCTTCATGGGTCCAGAGCTGCTCCCTCCCGCTTCACTTTGGAATGCCGTAGCATCCATGCCTGCACGAAGACGATATATAAGTATAATAGCGGAAAGATAAGAAGTTAAAGTTATGAACACTTACGGGTCTTTTTGAGCCTGAAGGTGCGAACAGGCGGGGACGAACCAAATTGGAGCCGGCCTCTTCGTACCGGTTACCGTCGTCGTCCTGGGCTGCTCGGAGGTGACAGCCGTTTCAACCTCCGGAGCAGTGGTCTCAACACCACCTTGGTTCCCCGCCGCCTCTTCACTCTCGGTCTCTGACTCGGACCGATTCACCGGATCGGCAGTGAAGGCAACCTTCGCCTTGCCCTTCCCGCCGGCAGCCTTCTTCTTCCTCGCCAAGAAAGGACCATCTGCGGATTCCTCATCAGAAGATGACAAAATTAGAGGAATTCCCGCAGAGGTTTCAGCATTGACAGGGCGAGGGTTAAAAAGTTCTTTACCTGGCCGCCTGGCACTCAGGATCTCGTGGCCTGGCGGGTAGACCTCCACGAACCGATCCACCGTTTGCTCAAGGATGGGCAACTCGTTCTCGTCAAGAGCGCGAGTACCCATCCGAGCGGAACCACCAGCCTCCCGCGGCTGCAGGACAGACTGCAAGTCGTTTCCCTCTGAAAATAAAGAGATGGTTAGAACAAAAACCCTAACCTAGCAAATAAAATAAAGCATACCGTAAGGGACAGAGTTCAAACCGTATTCGAGGACGATCGGCACTTGCGGAGTCTCAGAGCCGGCATCCTTCCATACCCGGCTCATCCCAAGCATCACCATCCCGGACTCCGCAAACCGGTAAACCGGAGTCTGGATCCGGGAAATTTTGGAGAACCATTCCGCCTCCTGGTAGTTGGGGGCGTGAAGGTTGGGGAGTGCTATCCCGTTCTTGAATGTCATCGCAATAGGGACGACACGGGCAGAGATGTAGAAGAACTCCCGCTTCCAAGACCGAAGACTGCGCTCGGTGGCGCAAATCTTCAGACCCTTGATCCGGTTGACCAGGGTGTACCACCCTTGGATGCACCTCCAGGAGTAGAAGGTCATCAGGCGGTCGACATGGGGCTCTACACCCATAATGAGGCACACCCACTCGAAATGGCGGATCTTCGCGATCGCCATCGGGTGTACCTCCGTCAAGTGTACACCGTGTCTCTCCAGAACACGGTACACAAACTTCGTCAATGGGAACCTCAGATTCCCATAGACGAAGAATGCAGCGTACACCCCTATCTTACCCTTGGGGGCATCGTACACCGTCTGATGAGGCTCCGGAAACTCAGGCTCGAAAGGCTCGAGCATGAACTTCCGGACGATGTACTGGTAGAGGTCAATAGGAAGAGCGCACTGGCACTCGCCAGCAGTGCTCTTGTCGTCCTTTTCGGACGTTGACGTCGGATTCTCGACGAACAACTCAGACTCCTCGGCAGTGGCCTCAAAATCACGGGTAGAAGACATGTTTTGGATGTACAGAACAACGATTTCATAAGAATGCTCGACGGAATAGTGAGTATTCGCCGGAAATCGTTTAGAAGATGAAGAGAGAAGTGAAAGTGTGGACTAAGGTGCACCCTCTCGCCCTTTATATACTCATCGCAATTAATGGCGCAAAATAACTGTTGCCACTCTCCTGTATAATTCAAAATTAGAGAGAGTAGTGGGTTTAGTGGATTTACACATGGCAACACTTGATTTGTTATACGTCACTATATAAGAACATTGCCAACAGTGAAACACAACAAACATGCATTATCTGAATCTGTTGCAATTAAGATCATCCTAAAAAACAAGCAAACAGATCCCACGGTAATTTGTTAACCAACTTATATTTACTAACTTCATTTTTTAAATTTGAACGTTATACTAAAGAGTGTTTCTTTGTTCATCTTCTATGTTAGGTGAGCCTATCTACACAGACTTCAAAGCATGAAGCAGAAGGAAAATTGAAGGAGTAACTTAAAGAAGGAAAGCAAATTATACCCGGATCACATTATATAAGTTTCAAATTTTTAGCCTTTTAGTTTCTATCTATTGCATTCTACTCTTCCATCTCTACAAGTTCAGCTAAACTTAAACTGCAATTTAAAAAACCATATTGATAATTATTTCATGAATATAACATTTGAAGAACCGATTTTTATGCAGACTAATTCAGATAGTGTTCAGATAATTTCATGTGGACCTAATTTCAGTCCCTATAAATCTCACCTGTAACGGGAGTTTAACATTGAGGTATCTATATTTTTTATATTAATTCTGTTTGCATTCGCTAATTTTAAAATTTGATAAAATTATAGGATCGGAAGTCCAAAAAAAGCCAAAAGAATGAAAAACCTTTCGAATTGGCGGTGTTTGAGTGACGTTATTGAAGTTGATGACAATAATGAGGATGAACTAGCCGATTCAGCTGACTCGGGGTTAAATCTCAACTTCATGCTTAACATTCCCCGTGCCTCCATTCAGAAACGCAACCGACTTACACGTGTTAACACCTAGATCTTCAAAACTTACTTCTTTGTTTTGTTTATTTTTAAGTTATCGTCTGTAATGTTAGATTTTACTACTTTGTTAGTTTCTTTTGAGTTTGTTTGTAATGACTTACATTGTTTTAAGTTGCTTTGTTTGAGTATCTACAAATTATGATGTTGAGGTTATTAATGTTTTTACATACATGTTACATAAATTATTCATTATACTAATAAAAAAATATTGTTTACATGTGAATGAACATCTCTTATATTTGGTTCCAAAGTTTAGAACTCAAAATTTTTACTCAGATTTTGATATGAAGATTAAAACTTTTTATTGGTATTAAAAACAACGATCAATAAAATATCAAGAACATTACTAATAAAAAAACGAACAACTCAAAATTTCAACATATTTAGTGTTTTAACAACCATTGGTTGGAGGTTATCATGTCGTGGAGTGCTGGAACTCCCTGTATATAGTGATTAATTACCTTATTTTTCATTTTTTGTTCTTCAGTTCAGTTTACATCATCAGAAAATTTGATGAGGTATGTTCTATTTTAAATAAATATATTTTTTTTTCCGCCTTTCGATCAAGATTCTTTATCTAATATATTCTTAATTTGAAGTACCAACTTAGATGCAAAGGGTACAAAACTGTGATGCATACTTCTCCTGAAATTGTAATTATATAAATTTGATTTTCATTTTTATAAGGTTTTAGCATAAGTCCGATGACAAATAACTGAGAATTTCCGTCGAGTTGTTTTGAAGAGGTATGTTCTTTATTTGTTTTAACGGGTATAAGTTCACAACATTTATTAGCATAACTTTAAGCATAATAAACATTTACATAATAAACAATTAAAGTTAACAACACATACGATCCAACAAACAACCACTAAACTAGCATTTCTTTTGCAAAACATTGATTAGAATAAGTTTATCTTTATTAACTGTTATAGTGTCTTCAATCGTTGAGCAAGAACTTGATCTCTGTCGATCGGCTCGCCACCGCATGAAATACTTGTATGTATAAAAGCATGACACCGTTATACACAAAGTTAGGCTTTTGGGTTTAACAAAACCCTAATAAATCGATGATAGATCGAAAATACCGACTGCCACCAACAACATCTTCTGCATAGCAGCAAATCGACAAATCAGTGAACATTTTTTTCATTCGTGTGGCTACAAATGGGTGACCCAGATTTCAAATCTACATTTAGGGATGAGAGGAAAACCCTAACTAACCAACAACGAACACGAACATAGACGATAAAACAACGGTTGTCACCGAATGTTTAGGGTTTGTGTCAAAACGTAACCTAGTTTGTGGCTTTGTATTATGAATCCGGTTAACTCATATTAGGCCATATTGGGCCATTTGCTATTTCAGCTAAATTAATCAAATTTTACAAAGCCCAACTTATTTCAAACTTGTCCAAACAAATCTTTGCATTCACTGAATTAGATTATGAACCATTTATTTGGTCACAACAAAATAGTCTACGATTCCCTTGCCTTACAAAACATGTGATCAAATCGAACTTATTGTAAATCTTGAAACACGTGGAAGTTAAGGATAACACTAACACTAATTCCTAATGGTAATAGCTTTTTATGAATCAAAATAGAAAAACTACTACTATTGCTATCGAGTGGTATAAGTGGGCCTGCTACTGTAACGGTTTAATCTTTTTGTAATCAATTATAGTAACGCTTTATATTAACACGTACCCCGTCTACCGGACGAACATAAAACTAGTTTATATGGTGAGAAATATATTTAATAGAAATCGTCCATTTATACATAACCCTCAGAATTTGAAACTCAAAACCATAAAAAAAAGGCAACAACAAATCTGACTAAAAAACGAATCTCACTTTAACTCGAGGAGAGCAGCTATCATAAACGAACTTGGTGATTGTAACGGGATGAGACGCGTAACTATCGTGACAAAAACACTTGAAACACTGCACCACAAGCATCAATATGATCAAGATGTGAAACAAATAGTATTTAACCTTTAGTTATTGCTGATGATACTGTGCACACCGTGACACCGACCATTTGTATTAGTAAGCTATATAATCTAACTATCTATATAATTGTCCACTATAAAATCCTACGTGTCAATCACACGTCGCTTCCCACCCATTCTAAATTTACCAAATTGCTTGATTTCAAAATGGAGTGCTATCGTTAATTTAGCCCGTTTTTGTCTCAAATCGGGTTAGGGCGCGACCCGTTTCTTAAATGGGTTATATCTTCTTCACGGGTATCTATTCAATTCTGTCCCAAAACCCTAGACACTTCTTCGATCAACTCTCTACTCGTCTTCCCTAATCCTAATCACTTCATAAACCCTTCCTGTCTTCCTTTGCCGCTCTCTCTACCCGTTCTTCCTCAATCGCCATTCTTTCAGGTCTCGATTATGAGGCTCAGATGAAGGCGTTAGTCGATTCCACATAAAATCTTTTCTTGCATATGAGTACTAATCGATCGGCTTTAGCATATGGGTTTCCAATTAACTGAAATTACGAGACTCGATTTTATCAGGTAACCCTAATCTTGCTTAAAATTATAGTCTCAGTTGCTATTTGTTCATCAAATTGGAACGTGAAAGCTGTGATTGCTCGCGCAATTGTATGTTAGTTAGTTGTTAGGATTTGAATGAACGCGATTTGGTGAATTAGGTTAACTCAAGCCTAATCCTTCACAGAAAATAGTGTGATAAAATGTCAGTTTCTGCTTTTGCTGAATCTGATTTTGTATGTGATTTGTTAAGAATTTTGGGTTTTGTGTTATAGAATTTAAGTTATTGAAATTAATTTCAAACGGGTCGTTCAAACCATTTTTGAATTTTATGGAGCATGTTAATCTGTTTCCATCTAAACCTTTTAATATATTTTAATAGGTGCTTTTTCCTAATCATTGTATGCAAATTAACGTAGTACTTATGGAAACATATGCATAGAAGCTATAGGACTCATGAGGTTTTTCCAAATCTCTGCATTTGTTTTCGTTACGAACAACTTTGACTTTGATATTTGCACCTACACTCCTGCAGGCAGTATAGCGAACATGACAAGTAATTGGTTTGTGAATTTCTGAACAATGTCTTTTAATATCTTTTTCAGGTCAATGCTATCAGATGCTAAGAAACTAGCAAACATCTGGATGAATTGTTAATTCAGTTGCAATATATTTATGCCGAAAAAACAATGATGGTGTCTTAAGATATAAACAACATACTCATAGGTATATCAGTTTTCTTCCCACTAAGTGTGTCACTAATATGTAGTTGATTTACTTTCCTAGCTCATCAGTGATAGTTTCTATCATGTTTCCAGTTATACCAGAATCATTTAAATTTTCTCCTTCAGAGATTGATTCTTTTTCGACCTAAAGATTGAAGGTGGGTGGCACTCGAGCATTCTGGTATCTAGACCTGGTGAATATGTAAAAATAATGCAGCAAGTGACCCTTAAGATTATTTTTTCTGCCAATGTTCATGTTTGAATCAAGCATTTTCTCTTATCCTAAACAGCTTCAGCTAAGTGGTTTAGACATAGGCTTATGCTTATATGTTTAACTACTAAATATGGGTGTTATGGTCAATGCATTATTAGTTTGTAAATATCCAGATGGTAGTAAATGGATGTTATAATTATGGTTTTCAAAATTTGAATTCCCCATCTAGGTTTTCTACCAGAAGTCCATCCAACTACGGCGTCTCTCTCAAACAATTGCACAAACGAGTTTGATAACAAGATAGCTACCAGCAGTGTTTGCTCATCGCAATGGGAAATTGCATACCATCTCGAGCTACAGCTGCTGCCGATACTCTGTCCACCGTCTCCATGGAACTTTTGATTTTGCTTTTCTCTATTTCAATTTGCGTTTCTCTGTGTGTGTGTGTTTCACATGTTTTTTTGTTTTTTTCAGTTTTGTTTTATTATTTGACCTAATTAATATTTTCGATTTGGGGATTGCTAACCCTATATTATTTGATTTGGTGTAGGGGCATCAATTGGCACCGTCACTAGCTGATTTTTTGTAAGGTGCTTCACTGAACAACGAGTTGTTGTCGTTGGAGGACTTGGGAGGTTCACGAAATGGCAAGGTGCTTCACCAAACTTGTTTTTTAAATACGATATTGATTTAGGTGTGGTCGGTTTGAATTCTTGGTTATTTACAGTTTATTTGCTTTTTAAATTTCTATTGTTGATTAATTTTGTAGTTAGTTTATGTTTTATGATGGTATATTTGTTAATGTTCATAATTGGGGACATTTAGTCGATGCGATATCTAAATGTAATTTGTTATTATTGGTAGAAAGCATGGAATATAATAATTTGAATAATAGTTATAATGATATAATTGTTGCAGGTGTGCATTTGGTGTTGGCATCACATAATGGAGATGGCTGAATAGGATGCAACCGAGGGGCGGTGTCCTGTATGTCGGACACCTTATGACAAGAATAAAGTTGTCTGGTTGGAGGCAGTTTTTCAAAGAATCAGTGGTTATTATGTGTAGGGTGGTTATCAAAGGGAAAGTAAAAAAAACAAACGAAGCAAACGGCGTATATCATTGGACTGCTTCTTGATCTTGCCAATTATGTATGCACCTTTCAACCTTTTTGTTTTTATTGTTTATAACTTTTTTATGCTTGTAAGATATGGTCTGGAGCAATTGTTGCAGCGAAAAGAGTATTTTGTTCAAAGGTTGTGCAACAACTGTTGATTCGGGAACCTCTTTGTTCGCCTGTCTAATGGTATGTATATATTGTATGTAATTATAACTTTGGAAAAAGAAGCTATGAGAGACTTAACATTCCTTATTAATATGATAACTTCGGAAAATGTGGATTTAGGCTTGTTTGAACCATTTAGTTTTTTGTCTTTTCAGTTTTCACAATGGGTTTGTTTTATTTTTACGGGTTTCGTTTGGCTATAAAGCTATAATCAATATAATTTTTGGGCTGCACCATTTATATTCCCTAAACTTGATAGAAAAAATTGTTTTTATGTTTACGCTTTTTACGGTTCGGTTTGATTTTCAGTACATGCAAAACCATAACCAAACCAATAATTTTTTTTAAATTAAAACCAATCCGTCCGTTTTGGTTGGGTTCGGTTATGTCCGCTACATATTGGTTTTTTGGTTTCATGCACACCTCTACTTAAAACCAATATATATGTAAATTGGTGCATCACTTTTGAAAATGGTTCTACACTTGGTTACTTATGGAGGTTTATTTTGAAAGCTTACTGCACCATTCAACTTTTGTGTAGACACGGCCTGAAAAAACTCTTCTCTCAAATGAAGTTATAGTTATGCTCCTTTTATGGTTCTCATGATACATGGTCAGTTTACACGCAATGTGATATGGATTTTGCATCAGGTTCATAGTCATCTCCATAAATTTAATTTCTTGAAACATATAACAAAAATTTTTAATACATTGTCTTTTCTTTTCGTATGTAGTCAAACAAAAAGAGGAATTTGATGCTATTGATGTATTTGCTCACCCATCCATTACAAGATTCTACATAACCTGTTGTAGCAGCAACAAGTGAGATGTCTTTTTCAAGATATAGAAGCCAAATCACACACATATCGTCATGTATGTGTTAACACATTCTTTTTATATATGTATATTGTAATTGTGGCTCTTTTGTTCGTTGAATTTACTTTTGCGGCTTTAACTTCAATATTCAAAGTCCTGGTTAGGTTTACCTTGGGGTGGCAATCTTGACCCAAACCATTTCAAATGGGTCAATTTTGGTTGTTTTAAAAATCATATGGGTTGGTTCGGGTCATAGATTTTAATAAGATGGGTCAAAATGGGTCACTTGAAATTCCACCTTATATTTGGGTCAAAATGGGTCGACAAATTTAAAGAAATGGGTCAATGTGGGTTAGTGTCTTAACAAAAAGTGGCAAGCTCGGGTTGAAACGGGTTTTGGATTGGAACGATTTCGGTTTAAGTTTCCAGCCGGCACGAGTTTTCGCACTGGACGGGTTGGGTTTCGGTTTCCGTTGTTTCTTTTTGGTCGGTTTCGGAGAACCAGACGGGTTGGGTTTCGGTTTCTTTTGTTTGTTTTTTATCGGTTTCGGATTCGTTTTCGGCCTTTTGTTTCGTGGTGGTCTGTTTTTTCAGTTTCATTTCTGTTCGGTTTCAGTTTTTTAGTTTTGTTTTGACCGATTTTTCGGTTTTGATCAATTCGGTTCAGTTTTGGTTTGTGTTTCGTTTTCGTAGAACGAGGACTACGGAGGAAACATTTTGGTTTTTTTACATTTTTTGTTTTTGATTTATATTTTGAGTTATGATTTTTTTATTCATTTTTTGAATATTTTTCGGAGGGGTTTTTATTAACAATAAACACCCTTCCAAAAAAAATTCAAAAAAATGAATAAAAAAATCATAACTCAAAATATAAATAAAAAATGAAATATGTAAAAAAACCAAAATGTTTCTGCCTTTACCCTCGTTCTTCAAAAAAAAATGATCCGAAACCCGTTTTGACTCGTTCTGACCCGGACCCGTTCTGACCCTAACCCGTTCCAACCCGAACCAAAACAACCCTTTTTTTAGTTGACCCATTCCGACCCTAACTCGTTCCGACCCATGACCCATTTCGACCCAACCCATTTGCCACCCCTAGGTTTACCATATTTTATTGCTTATACTGCAATTAGATAGGTCTTACAAATAATAGGGCTGAATTTGGACTTTTGGTGTCAATATTTAGAGTTTTTCTATGATTCGTGATTTTGTTGTTATCTGTTATGATTATATTATATTGGTGATACTACAATTAGAGAAATGTATGTTGGCTATTATAAGTCTTACAAATAATATAGTTGAATTTGGACTTTTGGTGTCAAATGTTTAGAGTTTGTCCAGGATTTGTGTTTTTGTAGTTATGTTTGATGATTACGGACATGAGTTTTCAACAACTTAAAATCACACATACCCATTTAAAGAGTGACATTCACATACCACTTTTGAATCCTACAGTCACCTAAGTTGGTAACAATAGTTAAATGTTGTCATTTGATTTGCATAATATAGCTATATCATAGTCAAGTATTCACTCAACTGCATACTGAATTAATTTCTTGTCTTTCGGAATATGCTTTAAGCTGATTTGTGGTGCTAGCTTAGGAATAATCAGGGTGGACTTTGTGCATAATATGAAGAAAAAAATTATAGGTTCAAGCTCTGAGTACGTGCAAAGTAATGTAACTGACACTTCAATTAATTGTATAATTATTTTTAGATCTCATTAATATTAATTTTTGTGAACAATGATGCTACATCTTTGATTGATTAAATAGGTGTGTTTTTTTAACAACAGAAGCTCATTCCATCACATGGCCTAATAGATACTAAATTATGTGGTGGCTTAAACCAACAATGAACCGGGGTTAGTCTTATATATATATATTTTTTATTTTTGCTGTGCTTATAAGTTGTGCTATTTAAGGTGTTACTTGTGTCTGTTTACTTAATTTACAGACCCCTTTAGTGAACAACAATTTACGTGGACATTTGGTATATAATTTCTCTTTTTGTTTTTGTTTTACCATGTTCTACCAGTTTGTGACAATTTCGTGTCAAAACCCGCAAACACATTTAGGAAACGGTTTGGGTTGCAAGGTAAAGAAATATGAATCGTTTTTTTTAATTCAAGACTTTTGAAATTGTCCGAAATGCCCTTGATGATTAGTTTGAAGTCTTTGTTCTTAAAAATTTTGACATGCTCACTTTGTGGTCAAATTTAAATTGTCTAACATGTTTTTGATAAAATTGCCCTTGTGACCAAATTTGAATTTGCAATTGCAACCTGTTTGAATTACTAACTGTTTAAAATCAATTTGATATGATCCAAAAACAGCAGCTAAAGTTGTAAGCCTTTAGGCTTTGTGATCAAAATATTTTAGATAAACTCCTTAGTTAACTTGCCCTTCTCAGATGACCTGTACTCAACAAACAAATTTCACCTGTTATGACTGACTGGACCTGCTGCAATGAACACATAAACTTCCCATTATCCAAATAAACCCATTACAGTTTGTAATCTGTTAATATTTTTTGATCAAAATGGCCCTTGTATGCAATCCGAACTTAAAAGTGTAACTTTGTGAAACAACTTGTGACCCGATGTCAGCTGCAAACTACTGAAAACAATCTGAATCTAAACCCATTTCTAGCGGAAAAATCTTTCTACAGAAAACTTTTTGCGATCTCTTTAGCTTCCATTGTTAAAACTCACATATGACGGTGTTATTACTTGAATGCGACTAGCTGTAGATGACCAGGAATGAATCTGAGTAATTGAGCTGGTATCCAACTACTAAAGCCGTCAAACAACCTTAATTAACAACTTAACATAGCAGTGCCACTTTGATTTTTGCAAACAACACTGCCCCATCTATGCAATTTGAGTAGGTCTCAGATGGAGTAAATGCTTGTTTAAAATAATATAAAACGAATATCGCATTGCAAATTGTCATTGCCGTCGCATCACGCGGGTCACTGCTAGTATGTGTGTGTATATATATAGGATCAGGATCAAGTGAGAACTTTTTGGAAATTGAGAACTATGAGAACCATTTTGGATCATAAAAAAACCCAAAAATAAAAAAAATAATAAAACAAAAAAAAACACAAAAATAAAAAAAGTAAAAAAATCAAGTTTTTATTTATCATCCCGGTTTCTAAAAAAAAACGTAAAAAAAAAAATTCTCGGTTTAGCTAAATTATACATATATATATGTATAATATGTACATACATGTACACACATGTTTTTTTTTCCTATATACATATATATAATTTAAGGTAAATGATAATGTACATACATTACATAACTAAAGATTAAATGAAAGTATACATATGTGTATAGGTATAATCGAATTAAAAAGAAAAAATAAATCGGTTTTTTTTATTATACATATATGTATAATATGTACACACATGTTTTTTCCTATACACATATGTATAATTTAAGGTAAATGATAATGTACATATGTGTATATTATGTAACTAGAGATTAAATGAAAGTATACATATGTGTATAGGTATAATACGAATTAAAAAGAAAAAAAAATTCGGTTTTTTTTTGGTTAATGAAACTGGAATGAAATATAAGGATTTTGGTTTTTTTACTTTTTTAAAATTTTCGGTTTTGTTTGTTTTATATTTTTTTTAATATTTTTTTAGAAGGATTTTTTAGTGGTCCAAAATGGTTCTTAAAGTTCTCAATTTATCAATGGTTCTCTTAGGATCCTTACCCTATATATATATAAAGTTATTGATATATGTATAAAAATAATTATAGATGTATATAGATTAATTGGTAGGTAATTGATGAACCGAGCTTGAAAAGGCACTCACTAGCCAAGTTTGATCTTTTGCAACTATTTATTATTATTTTTTTTACTGAATTGTTTGAATTTTTTTTGATAGGGACTGAAGAGGTAAGGCCCAGCAGAGCCCAGTTGGACCCGCAAGACTCACCTCAAAGAGGGACGTCTGCGCAGTTGAACCCGCAAGACTCAACTTCAACAGGGACGTCTGCGCAAAGGCTAAACTCGCAAGATTCACCTTGAAGAGAGACGTCTGCACAGAAACTAACTGGATCCGCAGGACCCACCATGCTCAGAGACGTGACGTCCTTACGCGCAGTACGCAAGCTGTTCCCGCAGGAAAAGCCTCCCAATGGTCGACGTACTCCGCCTGTTCCCGCAGCAACGGATACTAGCCATCAGGGAAGGCTACCCGAGCAGCAAGGCTACACGCACAAGGCACTTAACTCTTAAATAATTCAGTAATGTCACCTGAAGAAGGAGTGAGCAAGCCGGGAATACTCCCGCCCAAAGCCGGGAAAACTCCCGCCCAAATGAGCCAGTCCGTACGATACTGGAGGATCTTTTGTACTGTACCTGACGAGGTATGGACAAAAGATCTGACCAAAGCTGCAACAGCTCACTGACAATAGTACAACGAGCAGCATGCTCTATTACTTAATGTCACTATCAGCCGCTGCCTACTCACCAACCTGTCGTAGCACGTGCATAGCCTGCAGTTGGTGGAAAAGGAATAATACACAGCCGGCCTGGTCACTATCAGCCGCTGCCTACCCACCAACTACCAGCATGACATGTGCGTAGCCCACAGTTGGCAGAACAGGAATACTATTCAGCCGGCTGTACCTTCTTGGAAACCTATCTTCGGCTATAAGTACTCCAACACCTTGGAATTGTATGATTATCTGATATCATCTTATATCTCCATATATTATCTTATCTTCTATAGCAATCTCTTAATATACACTTATATTCAAGAGCAATCTAGTCTGATTCTCACGCCGGAGGGTGGTCACAAGGAGGTACCCCCCCTTCTCAGTGACGAGCTCACAGTGTTTATTTTGCAGGTCATCAGAAGAACCATCTTTGCCGGATCTAACCCCTCGTGGGAAACATCTATTTGACCCCCAGATTATCCGTAATCTGCCCGGGGTCGATTAGTGTTTCTTCATTGGCGCCATCCGTGCATAAAAGCTAGAACTTATTCTTTTTCAGTTTTTTCTAAACTTCTGAAAAGATGGTTAACGTTACTCCGGTCCCCAGGCCAGGGAGTAACCAAGAAACCCCGGTAACCACAACTCCAGATACTGGGGGGAACAACGGCGAATACACACATTTTACGAACACTACCCCGGTTACCCAAGCCGGGGCAAGTGCAGTAAATTTTACGAACACTACCCTGGTCACTCGAGCCGGGGCAAGTGCAATAAACAATCTTTCACTGGGATTCACCGATGCCCAGTTGGAGAGACAACAGACGAAGCTCCCCCGCCAAACACTCGATCAAGTCAAAGCGTGGGCCGAAGCACGTCAGAAGGAATTCCAAGCTGAGTTGGATGAACGCTTACGTTCACTCCAACAGGCTGACGAATTCGGAAGCACTCGACAACAGCTCAACATGAGCAATGGGTGCGAGTACTTGAACGATGATTCGGAGGAATCCGACACCGACGCAAACCCTCGCCATAGGGCGAAATGGAAGCGTAAGGAAACAGACTTCCAACCGAGAAGGAATTTTGAAGAAACCTTCAAATCAAAAACCGCGGGTGGAAACCCACGTGACTTCTCTAAAACCTTCAGACCAACCGCTGCAAATGCGGGAACCTCCAGGTTTGCAAGGGACATTGCGGAAGCAATAGCCCCAAGAAGTGCCAAACAGATGTCCAACATCGGCACTTATGATGGTATATCCGACCCAGACGATCATTTGAACAGATTCATAGCGGGGGCAACCGTCAGCAACTGGACGGAACCCACGTGGTGTTATATGTTCCAGATGACGCTGGTTGGAGCAGCCAGAGCGTGGTTCGACCGTCTACCGGTCCACCACATCTACGATTGGGCAGACTTCCAACAGAAGTTCAGCCAACACTTCAGTCAACAAAGAAAGTACACTGAAGAGCAATGGACAATCCTCAACTGCATCCGAGAGGAAGATGAGTCTTTACTGGACTTCATCACGCGCTTCAATTCAAAGAAGCTAAGTCTAGGCAGTATTAGCGAAGATCTTGTTCGCGCTGCTTTCATCCAAGGCGCAAAAGACCCAGAGCTCATCCGCACCTTAACGGGTAAAGATGGCATGCCATCCACATGGGATGCCATCATGACAGCAGCTAAACGCTTCGCGGAAACGGAAAAGCAACTGGGTAGAGATCTCCCTCAAAGCATAAACCTCTACACCCAGAAAACAAGAGAAAATAACGTCCTTACCGCCCGACTAAACAAAAAGAGGAAGCTAGGTATTTGGCAGTCAAGGGTAAACTTCGACACCTCATCCGGCTCGCACCCTCGATTAGGCGGAAAGGACAACAGGCAGTCGTCGAACCGGAACCCCCGGTGGACGCCGCTCACCAAAAGCGTCACCGAGATTTTCGACACCGAGAGGCTCCCATGGCCAAAGGCTCCAATAATCCGAGAGCGTCACAACGCTGATCAGAGCAAATTCTGTGACTTCCACAGGACAAAAGGCCACACCACCGACGAATGCATAGACTTGAAGGACATCATCGAGACATTCGTTAGAGATGGAGAACTCGCACACCTCGTGGCGTAAAGGATGCTGAGCAGGCCAACGCGTGTAGAACCCCAGTTGGGAAAAACACGAAACTGCAGCTACAATGTTGGAGACTACATACTGCGTAAACAACGAGATTCCGAACCAAGTGCATATCGGCTCGATGGCACTCCCATCCAAACAACATGGAAGGGAGCTCAATTACACAGTCTGCATGTAGATCAATTCCAAACTTGTAAAAGAAAAGGCCCAGAGCCACTTCTAATGGAAATGATTCTCCTTATCACATTGACGCTGATAATCTTACATTTATACTTATGAACTTTCCACACTGATATGCCGGTCTTCACCGCATACATAAGTGAGGAAGTAGGTCGTTGCGTGTGGAAGGCGGCAAAACCCGCATAAACACAAAAAACGGCCAACCTTCACGCAGGTCAGTTATAGGTAAAGTTCAGTCATCCCACTAAATGAAAGTGCCGGTCCTAACCGCACAAATCATGATAGAGGAAACCGAACTAACCTATTGACAACCGCGCGTCGAACGGTTAACTTATTCAAAACTCTGATGTGCCGGTTTTCACCGCATAAATAAGTGTGAAGAAATCGTTGCGTGTGGACGGCGGCAAAACCCGCGTAAGCACAAAAAATAGATGAGGACAACCTTCACGCAGGTCAGTTATAGGTAAAGTTTGGTCATCCCACAAAATGAAATTGCCGGTCCTAACCGCACAAATCATGATAGAGGAAACCGAACGTTAACCTATTGACAACCGCGCGTCGAACGGTTAACTTATCCAAAACACTGATATGCCGGTATTCACCGCATAAATAAGTGTGAAAAGTCGTTGCGTATGGACGGCGGCAAAACCCGCATAAACATAAAAAACGGCAAACCTTCACGCAGGTCAGTTATAGGTGAAGATCGGTCATCCCACTAAATGAAAGTGACGGTCCTACCCGCACAATCATGATAGAGGAAACTAAACACTAACCTATTGACAACCGCGCGTTGAACGGTTAACTTGTTCAAAACACTTGGAAAATTGCTAAGTTAGTATGCACGAGCGAATCATATATGGTTTATGCGGCGAAACAAGTGCCAAAATAATATGCATGAGCAAGTCATATAACGTCTATAAAGCAAGTCATCCAGTGAAAGTGGCGGTCCTACCCGCACAAAGATTTATACATTCCATAAAAATTCAAAGTATTACAAGAATGGCCGGGTATCTACCCGCCTACAAGAGTGTAAATTTATACAAAAACATAAAACTATCCTAACAGTGGGAAGGGATTTAAAAAATCAAGCTTCAGGGCCACTCCCTCCAAACCCACTTGTACCCGCACCATCAGTTGGCTGTGGCGGTTCAAGGAAGGTCTTGAGAATGGTTAGCCCATCATCAGCAGCAGCAACTTCGTTCACCTTCTCCACCACCGGATGCGGGAAGGCGGCATACTGGTTCACTGCTTTGTCATATACAGCTTCAGTATCCACATCATATAAAGGGAAGTTGGAAGGCGGGATGCCCTTCTCAACGAAACCGAGACCAAGCAGGAAGCCAGCCCTTTCCCCATCCTCATGAGAAGCGTTGAGGGCTGCGCTCATGGCATCGTCGTAAGATGTGTCCGTGAAGACCCGATGCACAACCTACAAAACAAAAATACAAGTGTCAAAACCTTTTCTAAGTATCAAGAAATCGTAAAGATATATTGAAGCTATGCATACCTGCGACAACGCTTCCCGTAGAAGCCATTCCTTGGTAATCAGAGCTTCTTGGAGGGCAGCTTGAGCTTGGTTGCGGGCGCGTTCGGCTTCATTTTTGTTAAGGTTGGCAAGCAACACTTCCTTAGCAGCAGCCTCTTCAACGCCCTTTAGCTTACGCTCAGTAAGGTAAAGCACCCCCCTCTGATTCAAGATCTCTTGAAGCTTCTTGGCGTCTTCCATGGCCAAGGCTTCATGAGCCTGCTGGAGCCTCTCTAGTTTGGCTTTGAGCTCCTCGTTCTCGGCGCGCAGAGGCTACGCAACAGCTTCAGCCTTGGTGGCCCTCTCGGTTGCGTTCCGCGCAGTTTCCTTAGCCAACCGAAGCTGTTCGTTAACAGCTTGGGTAGCCTTGGAACGGGCCTCGAGACGGGCCTGAACTTCAACCTCAAGGGCCTTGAAGGCCTTCTCCTTCTCCGCAGCAACGGCGGAGAGTCTCCTGTTCTCCTCCCGGATAGCCCGCGCCTGAGCCACTTCTTGGATACGAGCCGCCTTTAACTTGTCGTTTTCACGGCAAAGCAGCTCGACGCGCGGCTGCATCCGGGCAAGGAGAAATCGAAGCTCGTTTGTCAGCCTACCCTCCTAGTAGCTTGACATAGCTTCCCCCAGCGCCCCACTTGGGGCGGCGTGGCGCGCCCACTCGACGCAGTCCACAGCCGTCCGAAGGGTTGTTCCTCGGCGGATGTTCCAACGTGGAACATACACTTCATTGGAATCCGACACTGCAAAAAACAAAAAGCAGTTAGGAAAAGATGATAGAAAACAAAAATATATATAAAAAGGCCAAAATAACCCTACGCACCTGTAGGGTCGACAACAGGCCGATAGCCACCAAACCCATCACCTGAACCTAACGGATATCCATCCAAGAGGTCAGGCAGATGGGAAGGAGGCAGAGATTGGCTAGAAGCCCCGAACATACTTGCTGAACCGGCCGAGGACGAGGTAGTCGCCGGCGCCGGAGGCACGGTCGAAGCCGCTGCGGTAGAGACCATCGGAGGTGAACTCACTGGAGGTGAACTCACAACCGTGGCCGCCGCTGCGGAAGAACCCGCAGAAAATGTCACCGCCGGCTCAGTGAAGGATTCCATGAAGATCGCACTGACAGCCGGCGGGGATGATATTACAGTTGGAACAGTTGCCTCAACAGGATGAGCAACTGAACCAATACTGCAAACAGGCGCAACCGCCTTGGTCGTCGCCTCGTGTAGGTTGACCAAACCTACCGTCATGGGTCCAGAACTGCTCCTTCCCGCATCACTTTGGAATGCAGTTGCATCCACGCCTGCATGAAGACAAGATAGTTAAATATAATGGCGGAAGGATATGCAGTTAAAGTAAATGAAAATTATACTTACGAGTTCTCTTCAGCTTGAAGGTTCTGATAGGCGGGGACGAACCCGATGGAGCCGGCCTCTTCACGCCGCTCACCGTCGTCATCCTGGGCTGCTCAGAGGTGACAGCTGTCTCAACCTCTGGAACAGTGGTCTCACCACCACCAGGGTTCCCCTCCGCCTCCTCGCTCTCGGTCTCCGAGTCAGACCGGTTAACCTGATCGGCGGAGGCAACCTTCGCCTTGCCCTTCCCGCCAGCAGCCTTCTTCCTCCTCGCGAAGAAAGGACCATCTGCGGATTCCTCATCAGAAGATGACAAGATTAGAGGAATTCCAGCAGAGGTTTGAGCATGGAGAGGGCGGGGGTTAAAGAGTTCCTTTCCTGGCCGCGTGGCACTCAAAATCTCATGGCCCGGCGGGTAGACCTCCACAAACCGATCCGCCGTCTGCTCAAGGATGGGCAACTCGTTCTCATCAAGAGCACGAGTACCCAGCCGAGCGGGACCACCAGCCTCCTGCGGATGCAGGAGCGATTGTAAGTCATTCCCCTCTGAAATAAAAAGAGAAACAATTAGAAGAAAAACTCTAAATCAGCAAAGAAGACGGAGCATACCGTAAGGGATAGAGTTCAAACCGTATTCGAGGACGATGGGAATCTGTGGCGCCTCCGCCCCAGCATCCTTCCACACCCGGCTCATCCCGAGCATCACCATCCCGAACTCCGCAAAGCGGTAAACCGGAGACTGGACCCGGGAAATCTTGGAGAACCATTCCGCCTCCTTGTAGTTGGAGGCGTGAAGGTTCGGGAGAGCTCTCCCGTTCTTGAACGTCATCGCTATGGGGACGACGCGAGCGGAGATATAGAAGAACTCCCGCTTCCAGGACCGAAGACTGCGCTCGGTAGCGCAGATCTTCAAACCCTTGATCCGAGTGACCAAGGTATACCACACCTGGATGCACCTCCAGGAATAGAAGGTCATCAGGCGGTCGACATGGGACTCTACGCCCAGAATGAGGCACACCCATTCAAAATGGCGAATCTTAGCGATCGCCATTGGGTGTACCTCCGTCAGATGTACACCGTGTCTCTCCAAAACACGGTACACAAACTTCGTCAATGGGAACCTGAGATTCCCATAGACGAAGAATGCGGCATACACCCCTATCTTGCCATTGGAGGCATCGTACACCGTCTGATGAGGCTTAGGAAACTCAGGCTCGAAATGCTCGAGCATGAACTTCCTAACAATGTACTGGTACAGGTCGACGGTAAGAGCACACTGGCACTCACCAGCAGTACTCTTATCGTCCTTATCAGAAGTAAACGACGGATTCTCGGCCTACACGTCAGACTCCTCGGCGGTAGCCTCAAGATCATGAACGGAAGACAAGTTTTGAATGTAAAGAACGATTTCAGGAGAATGCTCGACAGAAAAGTTAGAGTATTCGCCGGAAATCGTTTAGAAGAAGTAGAGAGGTGAAACTGTGAGTTGAGATGCAACCTCTCCTCCCTTTATATACTCATTGCAATGAATGCGATGAATTTAATGCGGAAGAGAGAGGAAAGCGCAGGTGCAATGAAACTATGACACGTGGAATATGCAAGCTGGCAACAACTGTTGACAGGACGCGTGCCGTAAACTTCGCGGCCACGCGCCCGAAAATTCGCGCCCACGCACCTGAAAAAGCGTCTGGAATGACCATATACTGTCACGTCGCTATAACTTCCTGCACGTCCTGACACTGTCAGAAGAAACCGTCGGACGACGTTTCAACAGTTTGGACTGTTATTATCCTTTCACCAACTCTTCGAATTTTAAAAAGATTCAAAAGTAAGCGGGACTATACCCCTTACCTTGGCAACCAAGTAACTATAAGACAGGTGCGAGTACAGTGTTAAGGCAAAACCCTTCACATACTTAGCACCTGCAGGGAATTGAAGCCAAGAATACCTCGGCAACCAAGTAACTATAAGACGGGTGCGGGTACAGTGTCAACGCAAAACCCTTCACATACTTAGCACCCGCAGGGAATTGAAGCCAGGAATACCTTGGAAGTAAAGTAACTATAAGACGAGTGCGGGTACAGTGTCAAGGCGAAACCTTTCACATACCTAGCACTCCGCAGGGAATTGAAACCAAGAAGGATCTTCTGGGTCGTGCTTGCGGAAACGGGAATAACATCCCCGCATAACGGGAACGTCGAGAACTAGATTGTTTGAAGCTCCAAGATGGAATTGGTTGTTTAAACATAATTGATCACTATGTTCAAAACTACCAAAACAACATGGAGAATCTACACAAGTGGAACTCAACGCTCCTGACTTGCGAGGAGGTTACAGACCTACCCGCATCATACCCAAAGATCAAGCAGAAAAGTCGGGAATTTCTGCACGTGACATTAGGACTTCCGCGGGAAGAATCCCCATGGAAAACCTTAAAACTAAACCCTTTTCAAAACCCTTTGCTTAAGTCCAAAAGTTCACCTCACTTATTAACAATTCATGATAAGAACATTGGACTGGGGGGACTTGAAGAGGTAGGTCCCAGCAGAGCCCTGTTGGACCCGCAAGACTCACCTCAAAGAGGGACGTCTGCGCAGTTGAACCCGCAAGACTCACCTTCAACAGGGACGTCTGCGCAAAGGCTAAACTCGCAAGACTCACCTTGAAGAGAGACGTCTGCGCAGAAACCAACTGGATCCGCAGGATCCACCATGCTCAGAGACGTGACGTCCTTACGCGCAGTACGCAAGCTGTTCCCGCAGGAAAAGCCTCCCAATGGTCGACGTACTCCGCCTGTTCCCGCAGCAACGGATACTAGCCATCAGGGAAGGCTACCCGCGCAGCAAGGCTACACGCACAAGGCACTTAACTCTTAAATAATTCAGTAATGTCACCTGAAGAAGGAGTGAGCAAGCCGGGAATTCTCCCGCCCAAAGCCGGGAAAACTCCCGCCCAAATGAGCCAGTCCGTACGATACTGGATGATCTTTTGTACTGTACCTGACGAGGTATGGACAAAAGATCTGACCAAAGCTGCGACAGCTCACTGACAACAGTACAATGAGCAACATGCTCTATTACTTAATGTCACTATCAGCCGCTGCCTACTCACCAACCTGTCGTAGCACGTGCATAGCCTGCAGTTGGTGGAAAAGGAATAGTACACAGCCGGCCTGGTCACTATCAGCCGCTGCCTACCCACCAACTACCAGCATGGCATGTGCGTAGCCCACAGTTGGCAGAACATGAATACTATTCAGCCGGCTGTACCTTCTTGGAAACCTACCTTCGGCTATAAATAATCCAACACCTTGGAATGGTATGATTATCTGATATCATCTTATATCTCCATATATTATCTTATCTTCTCTAGCAATCTCTTAATATACACTTATATTCAAGAGCAATCTAGTCTGATTCTCACGCCGGAGGGTGGTCACAAGGAGGTACCCCCCCTTCTCAGTGACGAGCTCACGGTGTCTGTTTTACAGGTCATCAGAAGAACCATCTTTTCCGGATCTAACCCCTCGTGGGAAACATCTATTTGACCCCCAGATTATCCGTAATCTGCCCGGGGTCGATTAGTGTTTCTTCAGGGACCGACAAAGTCGTTAACTAACGAAGAGTCAAAGAATGAGAAAAAATGAGAATGCTACAAATACATATGAGAAGAAGGATTATGTGGATAACGTTTTAATTATGAGTACCATTAATTGTTGGTAATTGAATTGTTATTAAAGTTTTAGTCTTTTTGGTTTAAAACTTCTTCCGGCTAACATTTGGTTACAGAGATAAATTATAGCACTCATGTTAGGTTTTTGAATAAGAATAACTAGATGGAGTATTATAATAATTCTCCATGAATGAATGGTGTACTAATTTAACATGTATGCACCGCATATTTAACAAAGTGGCTTATTTGAGTATTTGGTTTACTTTGACAGTTTGACCTGGTTGAGGCATGCTAATATATGTTTAAGATAATGAGAAGTTATGATTTCGTTTAATCATTCTAATTTTGTATTGTGTAGTAAAAGCTCATCAGGTTAAAATGCAAAAAGAAAAATAAAAGAAAATGTATGTTAGGTGAATTGGGTGTTCAAGCTCTTGGCTATATAACTCTCATCTGCTGTTGTCTATATAGAAAATTAATTTGGTATACCCTTAAAAAGAGTTCATACACCAGCCATGCTAAACTAAAGGGTCTTTTTTCCCTGGCTACAAGTTTAAACAATTATTCTGCCTAACAGTTAATTTTCGTGTCGTGCTCATGTTGTCCTCATCTTTTTTAACCCACTTTCATTAATACGGAATCTCATCAGGTCAACGCACTATAATATTCTATAGATGTAATGAACGTAAAAAACCAATTGAAATTAGGCCTGTAAATGAACCGAACGTTCGATGAACTATCGTGAACCGTTTCTGCGGGAAGTTCGTTTATGTAATAAACGAACGAACATGAACACATGTCCCGTTTGTTTATTTATGTTCATGAACGTTCGTTTATGTCTGTTTATTTATGTTCATTTATGTATTAATATTAATAGAAAATAATTAAATATTATCTGGATATGTCATTTGTTTAAAGGTTTTATATTTGTTAATTTGTGTTTATTTAAGTGTTTTCATTTAACTTCATTTATATTTGTGTTCATTTACGTTTGTTCATACATGTTCGTTTATCTTTATTTAGCTATGTTAGTTTAGATTTTAAACAAACGAACACAAATGTCCATTTTTAAATAAACGAACATGAACATAAATATTTGTTCGATTAACTGTCCGTGTTCTTTTAAAGTTAAAAGAACAAACACTGTTCATTCGATTCGTTTACAGCCTTTCATTATTCACATTGATGAATACATCGGTCTAAATCTCTAGGCTTTGCCGATTTTATTTGTGTTCGTGAACACATTAATTTCCTTAATGAACGAACACGAACATAAAATCTCGTTCGGTAAGTGTTCGTGAACCGTTCGTGAACACATTATTTACTTAACGAATGAACATGAACAAGACTTTGTTCGTGATCGTTCGGTTCGTTTACAGCCCTAATTGAAATGTTAGCTTTATCAAATTTCCCATGAAAGTCAACATGGCATTCAGTCCCATTAGCAAAATGGAGCAACACAATGAGAAACATGCTTATAACTACTTATATGACTGTCTTATGAATGGTTTTATTAGTAGTTTTTAGTCATTATTAGCTGGTTTATTAATTATGACGTATTGTAATCTACACCTGATTAGGCTGTTCATTTAAAATATAAACGAACAGTTAATGAAAATAAATTGACATAATTGAACAAAGGTAAACGAACATAAATGAACATAGGAACAAATGTACGCAAATACACACAAGCATAAATGAATATAAATGAACACAAACAAATAAATATAAAATATTAAGTATATGATTCACGCAATGTTTCATTAAAAAATGAACATAAATGAACATAACGACTAATGAACGAACATAAATAAATTAAAATAGGCCCAAGTATATAAATTTATAATGAATATAACAAACTTCTTTATAACAAACTAAATTATAATAATTAGTTACAAAATTATAATTACAAAATGATTAAAAATATAAACCTAGATAAACCCGCATAACACGCAGGCTAAAAGCTAGTATAAGATATTTATGGTCTCAAGGCAGGTCCATGGGAGGGGCGAAGTGTCCAACCGCCATGGGGGTGGAAATTTATTTTGTAAATCTAATAATCAATTAGCATTTACTTTAGCTTAGGCCCATAACCTCCATCTTTTCATTAGTTCTAATTTTTTTAAGTTAGTATTTGAAGTGATTAAATATTAAATAATAGTTGTATCTTAGTTAAATAATAAAAGAAATCAACAAACCAAACACACGCCGAAGTTATTTTAGACATATTACAATTTGATTTTGTTGTTTTTCTTTTTCTCCCGGCATCGTAATGAATCTAATTGATACCAATCATATTTGTGTTGGCTCGCTGTCGTAACGGCCAAGTTTTTGTTTTTTTTAAATATGTTAATCTGGCGGATTTTTTTTTGGGTTTAGCTATGGCACCATAATGAACGTACCTGATATCGATCGAATTCGCAGCAACAACACCCGTGTTCTGCCGACTGAATAAATATCGTTTTAATATATTATATTTCTCATCATAAGTTATACGAGTCACTACCATCCTGAGCGTTTACTAATTTATTTTTTGGTTTAGTGTTGATATCGTTACAAACTCAACCGGTGTTTTTGCATAATAAGTTATACGAGTCGCTATCATTTTGGCCATTTACTAATTTATTTTTTTGGGTTTAGTGCCGGTATCAGTGCAAATTTAATATCATCGACCGAATTTTTGTCGATTTGATCATAAGTTGTATGTGTGCCGATATTAGTTATTTTGGTTGTTTACAAAGTTAGGTTTAGGTTCAAATAAGAAGTTTGATTTTCCTAAGAAGGCTAGGAAGGAGGGTATTTTAGTCTTTACACTTTAATATCAAAACCCACTTACTTTAATCTCAAAACGCACTTAAATTAATTTCAAAAACCCACTTACATCTTCACTCGTCTCCTACAACCACCACCACACCACCGCCCACCGCCACCACAACCGTCACCCACCGCCGCCACCTCTCCGGAAAAGTCTATGGAAATTTCGCCGAAAAATTTCACCGGAAAAGTCGTCGGAAAGTCACCGGAAAACAATCATCGAGAAAAATTGCCGGAAAAATCACCGAAAATTCGCCGAAAAAAGTCATCGGAAAACGGCTGCCGAAAAAAAACACAATGGAAAACACTATGAAAAACAAAATTTAAAAAACACAATGTAAAAAACACAATGGAAAAAAACACTATAAAAAAAAAACATAATGATAAAAACACAATAAAAACACAATTATATGACGCAATATAAAAAACACAATGATAATAAATACAATCGTATCACACAATTTTGTAAAACACAATTTTAGTAAAACACAATACGTAAAAAACCCACTAACTTTTTTTTAATTTTTATATAACAATATGGTACTCATATAAAAGATAAAAAGACACTCGTTATTATGGTGAATTTGTTTTTCAATAAAAACGTCGTAAAAAAAGTTATTGACGTTTTAAAATGATATGGGAATTTGGCATGTGTCATGCATGTGGAGAGAGAAAGTCAATAAATGTGTGATTCTTTTTATACCCTTCCCCTTATTTTCACACATGATTTCCACCTAAACTAATTTCAACCCTACATGTTCAAAATCAATGGACAAGATTACTTCCTATCCTTCATACAAAAACTATACTTCCTATTATAACCTAACCCTACAAATTTATATTTTGATTTAGCATCATGTTGTAACTAACTTACCAATACCGACCAAATTAACGTCCCGCCGCAACGCGACGGGTTTTCTTGCTAGTGTTAGCTAAATGCTAGTAAGTCCGTATGGTAAAATGTAAAACACAAAATAAGCCTAACAAGTAGGCAAGTCCTAATCAGTTATATAAGTTTGGAATTTGTATTCATAGTTCATGACTAGGTGAAGTCCATCCCTGAACAGTCACCCTCCCTCCCTGGGGGATGGCTACCTCATATCAATTCTCCATTCATGTAAACACAAGTTACCATAAATTAGCCATTTTTGGTCTACTAACCCCATGGTTGGAATTAACCCTCGTCTACAGTCGTAGTACCCAAACGGAACTAGTGGTAGATTGACAATCTATGTCCCAAATCAAGTAGTACAACTCATGTATGTATTGCCTAACATCATGAGTTCTTAAGATATTGTCAATTCCCTAAAATGGTGACTACAGACTTATACCCAAAATGATTTAGTATGCAGTTGTATCAAAACAATAAGAGCGTGCTGAACTTCAAAACAATCACGTAAGAAGAGGGAGTAATTAAGTACGAAACATTCTTACACATATACAAACATGAATAAGTCTAAAATGGTTTGATTAGAAAAACAGTTTGAGCATGTCTCATCCCAAATCAGTATAAGAAAAGAGAGAATAAGTAGTAGATCGAGACTTACCTAATAGCAAAGCAAACAAGCAAATAGTTGCAATACGAGAATACCCTATTTAATAAACAAGTAATATATGTCAAGATTATGCAACATACACATAGGGGTTTGATTTGATGGTACTAGACGTCTAGACTTAGGTAATACCTGACTAAATCTCAAGTCTCCAAAGTATGTGGGTACCATTCCTAGGTACTTAGCCTATGGACACGTTTATCATGTTGACCATTAAGAAGTTATAAACCATTAAGAGGCAGTTTTTTAGTGATCATTAAGAGACTATCAAACAGCTCTAAGTAAATCACATAAGTCACAATGGATAAGCACATAACAGGCTTATGTATAAAATTGTATTAAGGGTAATTATTAGGTCATGACCGACCTATTGAGCCCACGGTGGCCTACGCATATAACATATAAACTTAATCCACTTTATCTACTGATGTTATAAAATCCAAAGTGACAAAATAGGTGTCCGAATCTTTTTACAATCACCTAAAGATATTAGAATTATTAAATTATTCGTAGAGGAAGACCATACCATAAGCAAATCGAAATGCTTTCGGGTAAAATAGTTGGGGTTCTTGGGTTAATAAGTAAACTAGATGGTGGGAATTGTTGTCGTACAATAAGTAGTTGCAACCATTGTACTTAATAACTTAGAATAGGGAAATGATTAGATACATATAGACCACTCCATGGTATTTTCCTTCTTCCATGCGTGCCTCGTTTTTCCTTTAATTGCCACAACTTCAAAAATACAATTTCAAGTATTGATATATTATGTATTTTAACATCATTTTGGACTGGGCCGGCTCCGAGAAAGAAAAAAAAAAAATTGGGCCGAAGACGGATATTTTTTTGGGCCTTAAGTATAAGGAGTATTTTGTTGGGTTTAAATAATTTAATTTTGATATGGGCTTACTTGGTTATAATTTAGGTTGTGTAAAAACTTTTATATAAAAAATAGAAATAAACATGCCTAAAACGAGAGTAGAACCCATAACCTTTTGATTGGGAGTAATACCCAGTTGACATTAGACCAAGATAGTTGTTATGTAATTGAGTTTGAGCACTAAATATACATATTTTTAATAAAAATACATATAATTTTAAAAAAAATCGGGCCTAACGGGATGTTGGGCATGTGGCCTTTGACCCCCCCCCTCCCCCCCGAGCCGGCCCTGATTTTGGACATAGTTTGGTTTATTATAAAGCTCTCACATAACTAGCATATAGACCACATAGGTTTGCTTTAGGTAGATAGGTATATCATTATTAACATGTGTAGAGAATATGTAACTTTAATTGACATAGATGTTATGTAATTTAGGTGACGTGAAACACAAATTCTGTAATTCTGATTGCTTTAAATATAAGTTTGTACAATAAGAGCATTCCTAACCCATCCCCTAAAATTATGTGAGGAGGGTTTGTAAATTATAGGGTGGAGAGAGAAAAGGTAGTGATTTTTGTAAATTTGGGAAAAAGGTAGTGATTTTTTTGTAAATTATAGGGTGGAGAGATAAAACTGTAATGAAAAAGGTATAAAAAATATTATTTAATTAAACAAGAGAGAGAAATACACTATTTTTTAGTGTAATTATATGATATATATGGATATAGGGATAGAGAACGGGATGAGAATGCTCTAAATGATAAAACATCTAAATTCCACACTAGCATTTTTAAACATTTAGAATGTGAGTTAATTAACCACAACTTGCTTAAAATTATAAAATTTTAATAATTCATAAGTAAATGTACTTTTTTTAAACAAGTTCGAGGATCGTAATATAACTAATTAGGTTAGCCGATTTATTTCATGTAAAATAAGTATATTGATTTTAGTAATATTAACCAAATTATTTATTGTTATTAACATGCATGCAATTACTATTAAAACAAAGATAAATCATAGTCAATAATAAACTTTCTAAGAAAATTTAAGCTATATTCTTATAAAGGACAAATTAGAGATTAAAACAAAGTAGATAAATATTCATTTTCAGGTTTCCTTAATCGGAGATTTCTAATTGCCAACCTTATTCCCGATCGAAGCAAGTTTGGGTGTCTGAATCCTGTTCCTCATCAATTTAATTAAAACTATTATTTTGATGCAAGCTAATAAATATTAGGATATTGTAAAAGATTGTAAATCAAGTGGCCAAATTAAGAATTTTGAAACTATGAGTTTTGTAAGTGAAATATAAGGACAAAACAGGAGAACCAAAAAAAAAAAATAATAATAAAGGTGCTCTTTCATGAGGTCATCAATTGCGCAATTGGACGCCCATTGATTTTGCACTATTTAGTCCACATTCTAGAACATCACACACATGCACATTCAATTTTTTAGCTTAAATGTTTTTTTTAGCATGTGTAGATTAGTAGATGCTACATAGGCGACATACGAAGCTAGAGACTTTTCTTCCACTCATGGTTTTTAAACAAACATGATTTTTTCTTATAATGATATTTTTTTCAAAAGAACTTACACTATTCTCATTAATTTGGTGTAAACACGAATTAAAACAAACAATACAAATATAAATGACCGAAATTGTGTGCATATAATAATAGCTTGTACATACATAACAAAAAAATACAACTGAATACGAATATATATAAAATAAAAAGTAGAAGGATCTCGACTATGTCGTGTTAGGATCCTGATCTGCTTGGCTAGCACCCTAATGTGTCTAGCTAAGATCCGGATACTGTCGTGGTAATGATAGTGCTGGAGGCTCTATACCGATAGAGTGTGACCTCTCAAACTCGCGGTCAACCAGTCACATCAGTATGTCCTTGGGGCGGTCAATCTGATGAATGTGATGCCGCAAGTGTTGAGCAAGCCTGTCAAGCAATGCACATGTGTATGCAGCTAGCCACAGACCTCGGTAAACATGCAGGAATTTGGAGGTGTTTGCTTTGTGCTTGCGGGGTGTAGATGCTGCGGTGGTATATCATGAACTACAAGGTTGGGGTGAATGCTACCCCTTGAAGTGATGTAGATTTATACGTGGTGTATAGACAGATGATTAATCAGTCTGGCAGAAATTGTCTCTCAAAATTTGGGAAAGTTATACGTTTCATATTGGCCTACACGACGCGTATATAAGGTGTCAAAATTAGAAATTGGGTGTTCTAATAATAGGACCATATGTATCCCCTCAATTCATAAGTTACATGACTTTTTATTAAGTTTTGATTGGCAAGAATCCAGGGGCTGTTCAAGCGCGACCAGGAGGTGTTTTGTAGATGAAACAAAGTTTGAATACACTTTTTGACCGTTCTTTGTGGAGGGGCTTTGTCGCCCCTCTACGTCTTCGTCATGTAGGAAACGGGGCTTCGAAGCTTCTATCCATAACGCCCCGTTGTGGTTTAATGCCCATTTACCATGTTATGTATGTATGTATGAGAGAGCGAGTGAGAGAAACTAACATGGCCCCACCACTTTCCCCCTTCATCGCCTTGCTTCACCACATTGCCCCCCCCCCCCTTTTGCCGCCCGCCCTAGCCTTTACTGCCCCTTGACGGTGTTTCACCCTACGCCGCTCCCCCACTCCTCCCATAACGAAGACTGTATTTATAGTGAAGCTGTTTCAAGATTTGCCCATTGTTAATTAAGCTTATTTGTTTTTCCTTTAGTTCCCACTCAATTTTAAAACTCCAGGGTTATCTTGTGTTATTTAAATTTCAAATTCACTGTTAGAATATAGTGTATTAAGTTGTGGAAAGTGCGTAACGGGTTGATCTTTAATGATAAGCCGACTCGAGTAATCAATGTGGTGGGGGATATCAAATTTTGTGGGTCAAGAATCGGTCGATATCGAGAAATTTATCTTGAGAGAAGTGACAAGATCGAGTCTAACATGTAACTGCTTTATGTAGTTTCGTGAAAGGGTGAATGCAGTATTTCGAGTATGGCCTTTTGCCTTGCTTTTATATATAATTGAGTTTTAGTTGGTCATTCAACAAAAAAACAATAAAACATAGTTTGACCCCCTGGTCTAATACTTTCTTTATAACGACTCATTTTAGTCAATTTTATTTTGTCTAAAACCCGTTTGACCTGAATTAAATTAATATTTTTTAATGTTGCTGGTTTGGATCACAACTTATTTTTCTTATAACCTGCATTGACTCAAACCCGTTCTCACTTGAATCCGTTTTGACACGTCACCCAATTAAGCCCGCTCGACCTTCTCAGTTTACGTGGCTTAATTTGAAACAACAAAACTTTGGTGAAGTTTCTGCTAGGAAATTTAAAATGTAAGGGTCATAAATAATTATATTCGAAATAAAAAATATAAAGCGTGATCGTCCACTTCAGGTGGTGGATGCCTGGATGGCTGCTAGCAATTCTTCGTGTGAAATCAAATTATATTCGAAATAGAAAATTTAAAGCGTTGATCGTTCCCTTCAAGTGGTGGATGGCTGCTAGCTTCTTCGTGTGAAATCAAAGTGTGTATTCTCTGCCTCCAAATCATTCACGGCACCTGACGTCTATAAGTACCACTTCATTGTTGGCTTCTAATCTCAAAAACATTAACGAAAAATATACGATCGAAATAAGATCAGGAAGCTATACATAACAATGACGTACAAGAATGGTGAAGAAGAAGCAGTTAAAATCCCACTTGTCACTCCCTACAAAATGGGCAAATTTCAGCTTTCTCAAAGGTAATCAGTCAATTTCTACACACCAACGACATGCCAACATGGCATTCTTTTAATAACTTGATTTTATGAACGTATACAGAGTTGTTTTGGCACCGCTAACAAGGCAACGATCCTACGGCAACGTTCCTCAGCAACATGCAGTCTTATATTATTCACAAAGAACAACCAAAGGAGGGCTTCTTATTTCGGAAGCCACTGGTGTTTCCGACACTGCGCAAGGGTTACCGGAGACTCCGGGTATATGGACCAAAGAACAAGTGGAAGCTTGGAAGCCTATTGTGGATGCTGTTCATGCGAAAGGCGGAATCTTTTTCTGTCAAATTTGGCATGTTGGCAGAGTTTCAAATTCTGGTATTGTTCTTAATTAATCACCTATTTTGCATCCAAAATCTGTTAAATTTTTTCATACTTTTGATTGTACGCTTTTTGTCAAGTCACAAAATAATTTTAAAAATTAACAAAATGGTGGATTTTTTAAATGTATTAATCAACCACGACGCTATATATAATGTGTCACAAATTTTAATCTAACGCAACATATTAGATCACTTTAGCACAATAGATTGTTGTTTAAATTTGCGTACCTAATGATGTATTCAATCGAATATTCAAACCTGTGATCTTGATTTCAATCTTCATAAACAATAAGCAGTCTGAATTAATCTCTGAATCGTGTGAGAACTTTCAGATAAACCTATTTCGCCGGTTACACGCGATTGATTTATCGGATAAGACAGAGATTTCTCTTTATTGGAATTGGATTTGTAAGTTTTCTGTGAATTCATTGAAGAACAGAACATGGTAACCGACGTTCTGTTCTCTGATAATCGATCCATTCATCTATCTCTGTGGCCTCCATCATCTTATCTTAAATAAGATTGATGTCATTGGGTTTAACCCAAAACCCAACTAATTAGTAGCCCACTAATAATAAATTAAGGCCCATGTTATTATTTCAATAACAAAGTCTAAATAATAAGACCCAAATAACATCTAGAATTAAATCGAGCACGCACTCCCGAGTCACCCAACTCGTTTAATATCTAACGTTATTTGCTTGATCGACAAGTTAATCCAATATACTAAAATACACATTGATAACACTAAAATTACCAACATTTATTTCTATCTGGAGCAATTTTCTGAATTCCAAAAAGAAAGTTAAATGATAGTTAGTAAATAAAAAAGTTTAAGGGGCGATGGTTATTGTGGTAATTTACCCTCAGTTAATATCATCAAACATATATTAATGATTTTTCTAATATATGTTTTTAAAACAGGTTTTCAACCAAACGGGCAAGCCCCAATATCTTGTACAGACAAAGGACTAACGAATCTAGAACAAGCCGGTGGCACTGATATTACAAGCTTTACACCTCCAAGGAAGCTCACAACCAAAGAGATTCCACTTATTGTTGATGATTTTAGAACCGCTGCAAGAAATGCAATTGACGCTGGTAACATAAGTTCATTATCAATGATAGAAATTGTTTATTATATATTCTATCAAACAAACAAACAAAGTTCGGTCCTTTCAGTTTTGAAATTTTTGCGTCGAAAATTAAAAAAAAAGTTAGCCAAAAAAATGCATTTCGGCTTAAATCTTGTTAATAATGATTAATTGATTGCAATACATTTTAGTTAAAATAAATGGGTTACACTATTTATTTATTTACAGGTTTTGACGGAGTCGAGATTCACGGGGCTCACGGCTACCTAATCGACCAGTTCATGAAAGACGGAGTAAACGACAGAACCGACGAGTACGGTGGCTCTCTAGAAAACCGTTGCAGATTTGCTTTAGAAGTAGTTGAAGCTGTTGTGAACGAGATCGGGGCAGATAAAGTTGGCATCCGATTATCCCCATTTGCGGACTACATGCAGTCGGGTGATTCAAACCCAAAAGCTTTAGGTCTTTACATGGCTGAATCTTTAAACAAGTACAATATTCTTTATTGTCATATGGTGGAACCTAGAATGAAAACTCTTGGTGAAAAGGATGATTGTCCTGATAGTCTTGTACCTATGAGGAAAGCATTTAACGGGACGTTTGTTTCGGCTGGTGGGTATGATATGGAAGATGGTAATAATGCAGTGGCTGAGAATCGGACCAATCTTGTTGCGTATGGTCGGTTGTTTTTGGCGAATCCTGATCTGCCGAAAAGGTTCGAGCTTAATGCGCCTCTTAATAAGTATAATAGGGAGACCTTTTATACATCAGATCCGGTTGTCGGGTATACGGATTATCCGTTTTTGGAATCCGCGGTTTGAGTAGAATGGAAATGAGTTTGGTGAAAATGAAGAAGATTCTGGGAATCTTGGCATTGCCCATATAGTGTGTGTTTGTTTGTTTGGCCGTTGTTGTTTACTTGCATGTGTTTGGTGATCTCTTTTGTATTAAAGCATGATTTATTATTGTGTAACTAGGATAGATCCCGTGTTGCACACGGATGGAAAATATATAAAACTTTATATAGCGCGCACATGTGTGTTATATACATTTTAACAAATTTTAAACTTTAGATAATTTAGCATTATTATTAAGGTATCGCATTGTTATTTAAATTAAAAGAACCCAACATACAAAGACAAATAGAGAAAAATAACAATTTAAAACATAATTCTAAGTTATACAACATATTTCTAACTTATACCATGAAACAAACAAGACATATTAGTTAAAACTAAATCATAAACTAAAGTCGTATGTTGTAAACTATGAAACGTAAATATGTAGATGTTGTAACATAAGTTATGTGTTATAAAAACTATTTTTATTGAAATTATAAAACATTTAAGTACACAACATAAAAAATGCTAAAAATATGAATATAACAATGAGATATAATTATAATCTTTATTAAAGCGCGCATTTAATAAAGAAACAATATAATCCAAACCTCGTGACTTAATCACCATTTCAATCCAAACATCCAGTCCAAACGTTCATAAATAATTTTCCTAAAATCCAAAAAAACTAAAACAACAAAGTCTCAAAATTTAAAAAAATAACAATGAAAACAATTAATTGTTTTAATTACTCAATAAATGATGATTATAACAATTTATTTTGAAACTTTATTCAACTTACGAGTTAATGTTTAAGATTAATGTTCAACTTAATATGTGCAAATTATATAAATAGAAAATTGATGAGTTGGAAGCCTATGTGGACATGTTAATTGAATGCGATGTGAAAACCTTATATTGCTTTAATAGTATAGTAAGATTTAATATATATATATATATATATATATATATATATATATATATATATATATATATATATGGTAAGGTTAAAATAAAAACCCACTTGAGTTGTGAAAACTCTCTCTCTCTCTCTCTCTCTCTATATATATATATATATGGGGGATGGTTTAGGGGAGAAATGAGATTATTGTGAGAAATACGAGAAATGAATATGGGCCACTAGTTTTATTTTATATTTTAAATGCTTAAAGATAAATAAGGAAAGTATTAATGAATGCTCTATTTTCAATTCATATAACTAATAAAATATAATAATTATATATTCAATTAATATAACTAATCAAATTATTATAATTGGAAAATAATAAGAATTCATTTATTTTTATAACTTTTTTTTTCTCTCTTGAATTTTTATCCTACACAAGTACAATTTATTCATACATTAAAATTTCTTTCTATCAAAAACCAATTTCTTCCAACTCAATATATTAATATCCATCAACCCGTAGTTACATTGTGATGAATAGCACAAAAAACTATCTTACATGTGTTTGCATTAAATATTAACAAAAAAGTACACAACCTACACAAAAACATATAACCTACACTTGTTCTAATGATAAGAAAACATATAACTTACACTTGTTCTAATAATAAGAAAACATATAACCTATACACGAAAAACGTATAACCAACACACAAAATTCAGCATCAATAAACTACACACGCACACGAAAACATATAACCTACACACGAAAAACATATAACCTACACTAGAAAATTTTATCCTACACAAATACAATTTATTCATATATTAAATTTTTTTCTATCCAAAACCAAGTTCTTCCAACTCAATATTTCAATATCAATCAACGCGTAGGTAAATTGTGATGAATAATACAAAAAACTATCTCACCTCGTTAGCATTAAATGTCAATAAAAAGACACTAATAAAAAGACACAAATACAATTTTTTTCCACCGTCAAGTCACAACTCACAACGATAGTTTGTCTATAAAAAGACACCAGTATCCTTACAATTTGCAACCCTGTGATTTTAAAATAAATACAATTTGAACCCTCTTTTTCTTTAACGATTTTCCTCAAAAAATAATAACAAAACCGTCCACAATGGGTTTCAAACCCGAGTCTAGCCACACTAAGTAGAACACTCGCAATCAACCGGACTAAAATGATTATTGTTAAAACTCTGATTATATTAATTGAAATACACACGAATTTCAATCCTATCCGCCTAAAGATGACAACCAAAATGCCTCATCCTTATAATAGCATCCAGATTATACAGAAGGGAGATGAAGCAAGTCTCCCACTATCACCACTCCCAATCCCTTTGTCTTCGGTTGTCTAGCACCAAAATTCAACAAGTTGAATCTGGGTAACAACCAAAATGGTTGATTGACATCATAGCCAAAGCTTCGTATTCCGACTCCGATTAAATCTTTTGTAGTAATTGATTAAATTTCACAAAGATCCACCCGCATAACACCGCCAGAACTTTGTTTTCCGATTCTGATTCCGACGTGGAACCGGATCCAGATATGTCACTCAATTCACGTTAGCGGCGGTGGTTGTTAATTGAGGGGTGGAGAGGAGTGAGGAAGAGTGAGAGAGCTGCCATGGATGCGTGGTGCTCGATTGATCCAGTGGCGGCGACGGGGCGGCCGATATGATGATGATGATTAGAGTTAATTGCAGTTATGGTCGTTGTTGTCGAATTTGTTCATAGATCTCTAATAAATGAAACGATGATTCAAGCTTTTTCGGTTTCCCGTGCCGGAAGAAGCATTAAAACTTTATCGGCTACTCCCTGGTGAAAATCTATGACTGTTGGGAGGTGGTATGACGAAGGAATGATGCGACGGTTCTAGGGAAGAAAGGGGTTGTTGTTGTTGGTACAGTAGAAACTCGATAAATTAATACTCGATTATTTAATAAACTTTCTAAGATAATATTTTTTGCCGGTCCCGACTCAGGGATAGGGTGCTAAATTAATAATTCACTAAAATTATAAGATAATACATTTTTGATAATTTCTTTAGACCTCATATAAAATATAAATTAATAATTCCTTATATATAGCATATTACATGAATGATTTATGAAGGTTTCTTGTAAAATGACTCAATTGTCTTTTGTTTTTTGTTGAAATCAATTTCCCGTTGAATCTCGTCTCTAATTTTCATTAGCATGGTAAGAACTTCTGGTGTTGTTTTTTCAAATTGGGCCGTTCATTTAATATACATGCATTGTATACAATAATTAAGTGGAAGCTTGAAAGGTGTTTGTAAACTAAGATATCTACTATAAATTAATAAAATATTAATTAATATATAAATTAATAATTATTAATTTATCGATTAATTAATAACTCTTTTAATTAATAAATTTTGGTGATCCCAAGTGTATTATTTTATAAAGTTTCTACTGTATATTATGTTTAAGCTTGAAAGACAAATTTGCCCTTTATTTTGACAATCAATCAAACGGTCAAATTAACATAAACCCCAAATTGGAAAAAAAAGACCACCAAAGTGTCTATATCTACGAAAATGCCACCATGAAATTAAAAACTGTGTTTTAGGTTTCACCACATGGACCATAACTGCGATTACCTCTAAATGATATAATTATAATTTATATACAATCTTATACATAATCTTATACATTTGCTTTACAACATACAAAATATAAATAAATATCAATAACTAAAAATTCCTTAAAAAATTATATATATATAACCAACTGAAATGAAATATTAATAGACAATGGCTAACGGTATATGATTCGGATAGACGAGTATATGGTTTTGGGTGATCGGGTCAACTATCATCTAATCTCATACTATTTATACAAAGATAAATCATAGTAGATAATAAACTTTCTAAGAAAATTTAAGCTATATTCGTATAAAGGGCGAATTAGAGATTAAACAAAACAGGATAATATTATGGTTCGGGTTTAGGTATTTATGGTCTCTAATCGAAGATTTCTAATTAGCATCCTCATTCCTAACCAAAGCAAGTTCAGGTATCGGTTCCTCATCAATTTTGTTAAAAGATTTTAGTTGAATACATGCTAATAAAGATGAGCATATTGTAAGAGATTGTAAAATCAAGTGGCCAAATTAAGAATTTTGGAACTGTGAGTCTTGTAAGTGAAATATAAGGACGAAACACAAGAATAAAGAAACGGGTCTTTTTTCAAGAGGTCATCACTTGCGCAATGGAATGCATATTGGCTTGGGCTATTATTAACCATATGTCCATATCTTAGTATCTTAACTCTTACCACTTTTAGTCCACATTCATGAAAAAGACGCACATGAACATTAAATTTTTTAAGTTCTTTTATTTTTTTTTTCCTTTTTAACCACAATTTTATTTTCTTAATTCTTGTAGCGTTAAATTTGAACCCAATACCTCCAAAACTCTTTCAACCTAGGGTGTTAGAGATTTTCTCTTTCAACACAACCCATTGTTCGGCTTTTAACACAATACAAGCATAGCATGAACTCAAAAATTTATATTTAGGATACACAAACACGCAAGGTTGTATTGTTATCCTAAATATAGCTTTTTAAAAAATCTATATGAAGGTACAATAAAAGTAACTCTCATCAGCAATATTATATATATATATATATATATATATATATATATATATATCATATCCCTAATCTATATGCTTCATGCCTTTTTATAATGGCCTAAAGTAAAGTATCTTAGTATTTGAATGGCGTATGGCATATTATGAAATGCATCTGCGGTACCTTGTCGCAAGGTCTATCTATTCACAAACCAGGCACCACATAATTTTTAGATAACTTGAAAATGATGGAATTGTATTATACTAAGCATAAGTACAAAATGCATTTATAAAGTAATTGAAGTTTGTATTAGGTGATCTGGCTCCTTGCCAATTGCCATGACCGTCAGGGGCGGATTTATATAGCAATTGGGTGGTTCCCCGGAACCACCCGAGTTTCGAAATAATAGTGTATTGATATATAGAAAATGCTAAAGGAACCACCTTATAAATTAGAAAGGAACCATCTTATTGACAATTCAAGCGTTGGAGTAGTTGGTAATTTGCTAGTTTTGTAAAAAGAAGGTCGCGGGTTCGATTCCCTGTAGAAACAAATTTTAGAACATTTTTTGTTTATTATTCAACCTTATATATCACTTTAGGGTTTTATAAAACACATACTTATACAGCAGTAGCTACTCTTTCTAGAATTATTTCACTTTAAAGGTAAGTTTATATTCATTTATTAAATGTTTAATTGTTCTTCAAGTAGTAAATCGTCAAAAATAAATTTGTTAGTTTTTATGTTTTTATAAAAAAAAATTATCATATTTTTATTATATAATGAACTTTGCCCGAATCATCGAACCGAACCGAAATTTTTTATACCCGACTCTATGAAATTGAAACATCAAATAGTAGTGCACCACCTAAAAAAAATTCCTGGATCCGCCACTGATGACCGTTTTATTTTTGTGTAAAAATTTTGCCTGCTGCGGCCCAAGAAAAAACACTAATTGCCTATTGACCAATTTGCTATTATAGTACTGTTAAGTGACAGTGGTGTTTCTTTACAAGTAGGAGTAACGGTATAAAACCAATGACACGAAAGAAAAAGAAAAGGAGAGAGAATGTTATTACTCCAGAATAAAAAAAATACATTCAAATGAAAACAAACAACCTATATATATACACAGCATATGCGGCGCCTATGTTGTGGATGCATAACATATACGACGTATATGCTGAGAATTACAACATAAGCACTCACCCCCCCCCCCCCTTCAAGTTGGAGGTTGAGAAAACCCCAACTTGCGCAAAAGCTCATGAAAATGAGGTCCTGGTAAGCTCTTGGTAAATAGATCAGCAAGCTGGTCCGTTGTCTTCGTATGTATCAGATTGACGAGACTCTCTTGTAATTTCTCGCGAACAAAATGACAATCAATCTCTATATGCTTTGTTCGTTCATGGAAGACAAGGTTCTTGGCAATATAAATTGCAGCTTGGCTGTCACATTTGAGATTAACCGGAGTGATATTAGGACATGAAACTCAGTAATAAGTCTAGTTAACCATGCAAGCTCAACGGTAACACGGCGAAGCGATCGATACTCAGCTTCAGCAGAACTTAAAGAATCAGTGGGCTATTCTTGGATTTCCAAGAGATTGGAGACCCTCCAAGAGAAATATAAAACCCACTGACCGATCATTGAGTATTGGGACAAGCCGCCAATCTGAATCACAGAAAGCTTCTAAGTCAAAAGAAGGATTATTGTTAAAAAAATACCTTGAGATACAGTTCCTTTGACATAAGAAAGAGTGTGAAGAGCAGTCGTCCAATGAGGGAGCCATGGATCTTGTATGAATTGACTTAAAAACTGAACAGCAAAAGTAATATCAGGTCTTGTGTGAATAAGGTAATTGAGTTTTACCAACAAGTTTTCTGTATTCTAAAGGTTCAGCAATAGCAAGACATTCATGAGCTTTCAGTTGTAAATGATGAGGTACTGGAGAACTTGTGATAGGCAGATTAGAAGTATCAAATTTTGTAAGTATGTCTTTAGCAAATTTACGTTGACACATGATGACACCTTTAGTGGTATAAAGAAACTCCATCCGCAAAAAATAATTGAGTGTCCCCAGATCTTTAATCCTGAAGGAAGAATCCATAAAAGATTTAAGACCATTGATCTCTTTCAAATTATTTCTAGTAACCAAAATGTCATCAACATATACGGCGACATAAACTACAGAGGAGCCCATTGATTTGGAAAATAAAGAGTGATCATTCTGAGAACTTATATACCCTCTTGTCTTTAAAGCGGATGACAATTTTCCATACCATTGTCGAGAAGCCTGTTTTAAACCGTATAAGGATTTTTGAAGTTTAAGCACTTGATGATTTGAAAGTTCCATACCAGGAAGTGGTAACATATAAATGTCTTCATCTAAATCCCCTCGAAGAAAATCATTGTTAACATCAAGTTGAAAAGGGGGCCAACTTCGTTTGGTAGCAATAGCAATAAGACTTCGAATGGTGGTCATTTTGACAACAGGAAAAAAAGTCTTAGTATAATCAATCCCTTCCTTTAGAGTATCTCCTTTTACCACCAATCGTGCTTTACAACGTTCAACCGTGCCACCTGCTCGGTGTTTAACTTTAAACACCCATTTGCTTTTAATAGCCTTCTTTCCAAGAGGAAGATCAACAACAACCCAAGTACTAGTATTTTCAAGAGCCTGAAACTTTGCTTTCATGGCATCTTGCCATGCCGAAATAGTTGAAGCTTCTTTATACGAATTAGGCTAATGTAATTCAGATATAGCTGAGGTGAGAGATTGACTAGAAGGAAGGAGCTGAGAAGAAGAACAAGACACATAAGAAGAGTACGAATTAGTGACAGTGTAAAAGCAATGGCGAGAAGAATCAGAGTGATTACAGACGTAGTCATTCAAATAAGATGGTAGAACAGAAGTTCTGGGTGACCTTCTAACATGTGGATTATTAAAAGGAAGATCAGAAGTAGCAGAAGGATTAGGAATGGAATCGGGAATCGAATTAGAAGCGGAAGCAGGGGAAGGATCATCAAAGAATTGATTGATGATATCAATGAATGGAAAAACAAAACTTTCTTTAGAGTTTGTGATTGAAGGGAGTAAAGCTTCAAAGAAAACGACATCTCTTGATATGATGACCTTATTTCTGTTAAGATCATATAATCTGTAAGCCTTTTTACCATGAGAATAACCTAGAAAAACACAAGGAGCAACCCTTGGTTTGAATTTGTCTCGTCCATGACTTAAAGTGGAAGCGTAAGTAAGACAACCAAAAGACTTCATGTGAGCACAAGAGGGAAGTCTTATGTGTGGAAAATTTGTTGATTCTATACGGTTATCATGGTTGTAGAAAACAATTACAAACTAGAGAAGCAAATTTAAGGGTAAATGTATTTTCACCAAATTTTTATCATTTGGACCTATGCGACTTTTGCTAATATATTTTTATGTTTTTATTTGATAATTTTAGTACATAATGTTCTATAAAAAAATATAGTGTTGCGATCTATTTACATTTTGATATAAATGTTGGAAAAAAACCCCATTAATTATAATTATTCAAATAACCTAACTTGACCCATAAGTTATGTATAAGGCCTACATACCCCTATATATATATATATATATATATATATATATATATATATATATATATATATATTCATGTTTCCCTTTAGATGTCACATTAACAAATAATAAGAGAAACACCAATAATCTTCTCTCTAAGAAATCCATTAATGGTGACGTCCTAACGGGAACGAATAGCTACCAATCATGGCATCATCTTTCTCTATGGTCTCCATTCAATCAAGTAAGTTCCATAATTGATGTCTTATTCATTGTTATTGATTGAATAAACTTAACAGGGTTCTTGATTTTAATCCATATCCAAAGATATAATCAACATGTGGTATCAGAGCGTACGTTGATTATATCAATTTCATCATAAAATTCGTTTTCTTAACCATGGATGAATTGACTTATGGAAATTAAATAAATATGCGTTTTGAAATAAAGCCTCTGAACTCGCTGTTTTATGTAAACTGAAATTGATTGGTTGTATGTTCGATATAATTTTGTGAAGAGGTAGGTCCCAGCAGAGCCCAGTTGGACCCGCAAGACTCACCATGAACAGGGACGTCTGCGCGGTTGGACCCGCAAGACTCACCTTAAACAGGGACGTCTGCGCGGTTGGACCCGCAAGACTCACCTTAAACAGGGACGTCTGCGCGGTTGGACCCGCAAGACTCACCTCGAAGAGGGACGTCTGCGCAGTTGAACTCGCAAGACTCCTTAAAGAGGGACGTCTGCGCAAAGACCAACTGGATCCGCAGGACCAACCATGCTCAGAGAGATGACGTCCTTACGCGCAGTACGCAAGCTGTTCCCGCAGGAAAAGCCTCCCAATGGTGACGTACTACGCCTGTTCCCGCAGCTGCGGATACTAGCCATCAGGGAAGGCTACCCGCACTAACAGCAAGGCTACACGCACAAGGCACTAACTCTCAAATAATTCAGTAATGTCACCTGAAGAGGGAATGAGCAAGCCGGGAATACTCCCGCCTAAAGCCGGGAATTCTCCCGCCCAAATGAGCCAGTCCGTACGCTACTGGAGGACCTTTTGTACTATACCTGCCAAGGTATGGACAAAAGATCTGACCAAAGCTGCGACAGCTCACTGACAACAGTACGACGAGCAGCACGCTCTAGTACTTAATGTCACTATCAGCCGCTGCCTACTCACCAACCCTTGTCGTGACACGTACATAGCCTGCAGTTGGTGGAAAAGGAATAGTAGACAGCCGGCCATGTCACTATCAGCCGCTGCCTACCCACCAACCACCAGCACGGCACGTGCGTAGCCCACAGTTGGTAGAAAAGGAATATTATACAGCCGGCTGTACCTTCTTGGACACCTACCTTCGGCTATAAATACTCCAACACCTTGGAACGGTATCATCATCTTATATCTGATCTCATCTTATATCTTCATATATTATCTGATATCTACTCTAGTCATTTCTCTTAATATACACTTATATTCAAGAGCAATCTAGTCTGATTCTCACGCCGGAGGGTGGTCACAAGGAGGTACCCCCCCTTCTCAGTGATGAGCTCACAGTGTCTGTTTTGTAGGTCATCAGAAGAACAACCATCTTTGCCGGACCTAACCCTCGTGGGAAACATCTATTTAACCCCCAGATTATCCGTAATCTGCCGGGGTCGATTAGTGTTTTTTCATTGGCGCCATCCGTGCATAAAAGCTAGAACTTATTCTTTTTCAGTTTTTTCAAAACTTCTGGAAAGATGGTTAAAGTTACTCCGGTCCCGAGGCCAGCAAGTGACCAAGAAACCCCGGTAACCACAACCCCAGCTACTGGGGGGAACACCGGCGAGTATACAAATTTTGACGAACACTACCCCGGTTACTCAAGCCGGGGCAAGTGCAGTAAATTTTACGAACACTACCCCGGTTACTCAAGCCGGGGCAAGTGCAGTAAATTTTACGAACGCTACCCCGGTTACCCGAGCCGGGGCAAGTGCAGTAAACAATCATCCCCTGGGATTCATTGATACCCATTTGGAAAGACAACAGACGAGGCTCCCCCGCCAAACACTTGAACAAGTTAAAGCGTGGGCGGAAGCACGTCAGAAGGAATTCCAAGCTGAGTTGGACGAACGCTTACGTTCCATCCAACAGGCTGACGAATTTGGAAGCACTCGACAACAGCTCAACATGAGCAGTGAGTGCGAGTACTCGGACGATGATCGGGAGGAATCCGACACTGACGCAAACCCTCGCCATAGGGCGAAAGGGAAGCGTAAGGAAACGGACTTCCAACCGAGAAGGAATTTCGAAGAAACCTTCAAACCAAGGAACGCGGGGGGAAACCCACGTGACTTCTCCAAAACCTTTAGACCAACTGCTGCAAATGCGGGAACGTCCAAGTTTGCAAGGGACATTGCGGAAGCAATCGCCCCGAGAAGTGCCAAACAGATGTCCAACATCGGCACTTATGATGGTATATCCGACCCAGACGATCATTTGAACAGATTCATAGCGGGGGCAACCGTCATCAGCTGGACGGAACCCACGTGGTGTTATATGTTCCAGATGACGCTGGTTGGAGCAGCCAGAGCGTGGTTTGACCGTCTACCGGTCCACCATATCTACGATTGGGCGGACTTCCAGCAGAAGTTCAGCCAACACTTCAGTCAACAAAGAAAGTATACCGAAGAGCAATGGACGATCATCAACTGCATCCGAGAGGAAGATGAGTCTTTACTAGACTTCATCACGCGCTTCAATTCAAAGAAGCTAAGTTTGGGCACTATTAACGAAGATCGTGTTCGCGCTGCTTTCATCCAGGGCGCGGAAGACCCAGAGCTCATCCGCACCTTAACGGGTAAAGACGGCATGCCATCCACGTGGGATGCCATCATGACAGCAGCTAAACGCTTTGCGGAAACGGAGAAGCAACTGGGTAGAGATCTTCCCCAGAGCACAAACCTCTACACCCAGAAAACAAGAGAAAACAACGTCCTCGCCGCCCGACTAAACAAAAAGAGGAAGCTAGGCATTTGGCAGTCAAGGGTAAACTTTGACACCTCATCCAGCTCTCGCCCTCGGTTAGGCGGAAAGGATAACATGCAGTCGTCGAACCGGAACTCCAGATGGACGCCACTCACCAAAAGCGTCACCGAGATATTCGCCACCGAGAGGCTCCCATGGCCAGAGGCTCCAATTATTCGACAGCGTCCAAACGCTGATCAAAGCAAATTCTGTGACTTCCATAGGACAAGAGGCCACACCACCGAGGAATGCTTAGACTTGAAGGACATCGTCGAAGCATTTGTCAGAGATGGGAAACTCACGCACCTCCATGCGTAATGAACGCTGAGCAGGCTAATGCGTGTAGAACCCCAGTTGGGGAAAACACGAATGAAACTGCAGCTTCAATGTTGGAGACTACATACTGCGTAAACAACGAGATTCCGAACCAGGTGAATATCGGCTCGAAAGGCTCGATGACACCCCCATCCCAAGAACATGGAAGGGAGTTCAATTACACAGGTTGCATGCAGATCAATTCCAAACTTGTAAAGAAAAGGCCCAAAGCCACTTCTAATGGAAATGATTCTTCTTATCACATTGACGCTGATGGTCTTACATTTATACTTGTGAACTTTCCACACTGATATGCCGGTATTCACCGCATAAATAAGTGTGAAAGGAAGTCGTTGCGTGTGGACGGCGGAAAAACCCGCATAAACACAAAAAACGGCAAAAATTTCTAAGAAATAAGGACAACCTTCACGCAGGTCAGTTATAGGTAAAGTTTGGTCATCCCACTAAATGAAAGTGACGGTCCTACCTGCACAATCATGATAGAGGAAACTGAACATAACCTATTGACAACCGCGCGTTGAAAGGTTTAACTTATTCAAAACACTGATATGCCGGTATTTGCCGCATAAATAAGTGGGGAAGTCGTTGCGTGTGGACGGCGGCAAAACCCGCATAAACACAAAAAACGGCAAACCTTCACGCAGGTCAGTTATAGGTGAAGATTGGTCATCCCACTAAATGAAAGTGACGGTCCTACCCGCACAATCATGATAGAGGAAACTGAACACTAACCTATTGAAAACCGCGCGTCGAACGGTTAACTTATTCAAAACACTTGGAAAATTGCTAAGTTAAACTAAAGTATGCACGAGCGAATCATATATTGTTTATGCGGCAAAGCAAGTGCCAAATTAAGCTATAATATGCATGAGCAAGTCATATAACGTTTATAAAGCAAGTCATCCAGTGAAAGTGGCGGTCCTACCCGCACAAACATTTATATTTCATAAAAAATTCAAACATTACAAGAATGGCCGGGTATCTACCCGCCTACAGAAATATAAATCTATCCTAACGGTGGGAAAAGATCTCAAGGTTCAAACTTCAGGACCACTCCCTCCAAACCCACTTGTACCCGCACCATCAGTTGGCTGTGGCGGTTCAAGGAAAGTCTTGAGAATGGTTAGTGTGACATCTGCCCGATCCGACCCGACCCAGGTACCCGTTTCTCCGATCCGATCTCTTTCTTTTATGATTTAATATTTATTTATACTTATACTTTATTTTTAATAATAATAATATATTTTCCTTTCCGCCTCTTCCTCTCTTTTCCTTTCCGCCTCTCCCTCTTCTTCTCTCCGCCTTCTTTTCTCTCTTGTCGCCGTCCCGCCCTTAAGCCTTGAACCCCTAACTGTCCTTTGTTTCTTCCCGCCTAAGGTTGTCTGCGCAGCTCCACGCGCCAGACTCCTTACAAGGAAGCCTGCGCGAAGACCAGTTGTTCCTGCGATACGCGAGGCGAACTGTTCTCGCAGCGCGCTAAGGATTGTAGTTCTTCCAGCGGCGCGCTGTGGACTGTTTTCTGTCTGCCTTCGCGCTCGCGCGCTCTTGACCTTCTGTGTCTGCCTTCGCGCTCTAGCCTTCTCGCGCTATGTCTTGAGTCTTTTCTTCTGTTTAATCTAGCCGTTTGCTTTTGTGATGTCTTATCTTCTGTGTTGTTATCCTGACCTATCTTATGTCTGAAAAGCCACTTTTGGCGCAGCATGCGCACCAACCCCATTGGTTGACAGAAAAAGTGACTGACATTATCTTTTGAGATCTGCTTTTTCCATGCTTGACCAGTACCTTTATCTGACCCCCCCATGCCTGTTTACTGTTCCCTGTCAGCTTTTCCTTTGCCCCCCTGCAGCTGCCATATCTTTTGATATCTTTTGCTTTTGGAATCTTTTACTTTTTGGAGATCTTTTCCCCTTTTCTAGGGATTTTGTTCCCTAGGGTTTCCCTATAAATAATAATGTTAATTTCTTAACACTACACACACAAACACTTGTTATCTTCCTCTTCCTTGCTCTCTGCCGTTGATCCTCTGCCGTCTCCTTTCTCCTTGCCTTCGCTTTCTATCCTGTTCTGCCCTGCTTCTCCGGTAATATATATATAATATATAATAATTTGTTTAAGTTACTTATTAATTATGCTAACTTATAATCTAGACTTAAATCAAATCATTAAAAACAATAATCTTTAATTTTAGGTTAACTTGTGCTTGTTTAAAGTTGGTTCTTGCTTTATCTTACACCGCATCGTTTATCAAGTGAGTAATCTCGTACCTAATCCCTTTTTATTTTTAATGTTTTGGGATGTTCATGTGTTCATACAAACTTAGAGTCTTAAACTTATTTATGAACTTTAGTCGCGCAGTATCCCATGTGTTGAGGACGTTTACTTGGCTGTTATTTGTATATGTGTATCATTAACCGCTTTGTTCGGCCTATTCCGAAGTTTTCATGGATCCATTGGATGAACACGGGAGACCTATCGTTTACGGTTTTCTTTGTTTTACACTTGCACAGATGTTTTCTCGTTTTTGTGCTCATTTGGGAGCACGGATTGAACTATGAACTATGATCTATTTAGGCTTGATCACAATCTGATTACACCCTTGTTAAACACCAGACATACACGTGTTGCGCGCAGATTTATTGTTATCTATGTATTGTATTAAACTTGATTTCTCACCAACACGCAAGTGTTTGACGTTTTATTTTAACACATGTTCAGGTTTGCTGTAGCTACATTTGGAGCTTGTGGACACGTAGGACGTTTTTACTTTTGGACCTAGAATAAAATGTAACAAGACAAGTTATTGTTGTTCGAATATTTTGCCTTATAATATAATGATTTATGTTGATTTATGTTATCCTGTGTTTACGTTGCGCGTGCGTGAATGAATATATTTATTAAATATTGACACCCAATAGTGTCACGAGTAATGAAACAATATGTGGCGCCCCGATGTATAATCCGCCTTTGGTCGGGGTGTTACAGATTGGTATCAGAGCTCGTTGACTTTAGGATAGGTGGTTAGACGTAACGGCCTAGAATACCTAAGAGTCCCTTCTCGCGCATGAGAGAAATCTCATGTTTGCGCGCTTATTGTTAATTACTCGTTGTTTATAAATATGCTTGCGCAGACGCAGCGTATGGTTTTATGTTTTATTTCGCGATATTTCGATTTTTGCTGAATTTCGATTTTTATTGATTTTACTTACATATTCGTTTGTTGGGATTGAAAATCCGAAAAGTCATGGTGATACATGAATAGTTAATTTTCAATTTCCATTTACGATTATGTTCTGAGGTTGGAGACTTGAAAAGTCATGGTGATACATGAATTGTCAACCTCCAAATACTCATTTTCTTGTATATTTTATATTGAAGATTGAAAAGTCATGGTGATACATGAATCGTCAATCTCCAATACTCGTTTGCTCGTATATTTTAAATTGGGAATTCGGAAAGTCATGGTGATACATGAATTGTCGATTCTTGATTCGAATTTGTTATCTGTATTAAGTCTGCATTTTGGGTCATTTATTTTACTTTAACTTTTGACAGTAACTGACTCCGCGAAACCAAGCTTTATAAGATTAAACTTTGCGCTAAGATATTTACAAAATTAAAACTTTTATAGAATGCCTCCGCTATCTCGCCGATTTCAGAGAAGAGAAGCCTCGCGCAGGCGTAGACAGCAACGTTCCCAGGAAATGGCCGCCGCAATAGCCCAAGCTTTGAGCCAAAACAATACCTCCGGTTATAACATTAAGTCCTTTAATGCGGGTAACCCTCCGAAATTCACAGGGATTGAAGGAGCCACCGTGATGCTCCAGTGGCTTGAGAAAATAGAAAACACTTTCCTCCATACTCAATGCCCCTCAGACAGACGAACCCTATATGCTTCCAGTGTCCTGGAATCTAGAGCGCTTACATGGTGGAATGGAGTAGCCCATGCGCGTGGCGCAGAAGCTGCTTCTAGCATGACATGGGAGGAATTCAAGGAAATTCTGACGCGAGAATTCTGCCCTCCCAACGAAGTTAAGCGCCTGGAGGAGGAATTTTGGAACTTGAAACAATACAGTGGCGAAGCGCGCGAGTACGCGACGCGTTTCCATGAACTAAGCCTGCTTGTCCCTCACCTTGTTACCCCTTCCCGCCGAGCCATCGAGAAATTCCTTGGGGGTCTCCCCATGGAAATTCAAGATTCTGTATGGGCCAGAAACCCAGCAACCCTCTCTGACGCCATCGAGTTGGCCGCTGTGCTCAGCGACAACCATGTCAGAGCAGGAACCCTGTTCCTGCGGGGAACTGAGAAGACCAAACCCACCAAGACTGCCCCTGAACCAACAGAAACCAAACCAGAACCCTCAAGTCGTAACAACCTCAAGCGCAGGCACAAAGCCTATGCGCTTACCAACCCGCCCATTGTCCAGCAACCCGCCTACCAACCTCCAGTTTACGCGCCTAACCCACTGTCAACTTACCCAACACCTCCTGTAGTCCACAACTATGCCTTAACCAATCCCGCACTCCCTGCCCCGCAACCTAAGAAACCTTACACAGGAACCCAACCCTTCTGCCCAACCTGTAGATTTCACCACCCATCTCAAGTCCCATGTCGACAATGTAACCGATGTGGCCGCGTTGGTCACTCTGCTGAGTACTGTAAAGTCCCTTCCGCCAATCCAATTGCGCAAACACCACCAGTCTACCCGCAGAACCCACAACCAACCTACCAAAACCCACGACCCAGATCGTGCTTTAACTGCGGTGATCCCAGTCATTTCTGGAACGCGTGCCCGAGACTACAAGTGCAAATCACACAAGCGAATCCGGTGAACCAGATTTCGAACCAAGTGGCGCGTGGCCGAGCTTTTAACATAACCGCGCACCAAGCGCAAGCGAATAATGACGTAGTTAATGGTACATTTTTGCTTAACGGATTTTATGCTTCTGTACTTTTTGATACTGGCGCCGATCGAAGTTTTATTTCTCGCGCGTTTGAGCAGAAGCTTGCGCGACCGCGCAACGATTTAAAAGAAAATTTTTCAGTTGAATTGGCTAATGGCGAAACTGTTTTAATTAACTCCGTGATTAAAGATTACACGCTTAACCTTAACGAAAACGATTTTCTAATCGACCTCATCCCCATGCCTCTTGGAAGCTTTGATGTTATTATTGGTATGGACTGGCTCTCGAAGAATCGCGCCGAAGTTATTTGCGCCAAGAAGTTGATTCGCATTCCTCGAGAAAATGGTGATCTTCATATCTACGGCGAGAAACCCTCCCGCGGTCTTAAACTTATGTCTTGCGCCGAAGCCCAAAGACTCATGCGGAAGAAGTGTATTGCATTTTTAGCCCATGTGGTTAAACCCGATGAAGGAAAGAAGAAGCTTCGCGATATCCCTGTTGTGCGTGATTTCCCTGAAGTTTTTCCTGATGATCTTCCTGGTATCCCTCCCGCTCGTGAAGTCGAGTTCCGTATTGATCTTGTCCCTGGTGCTTCCCCCGTAGCCAAATCTCCTTACCGTCTTGCGCCCGCTGAGATGCAAGAATTGGCAAGTCAACTTCAAGAGTTGACAGCTAAAGGATTCATTCGCCCTAGCTCTTCGCCCTGGGGTGCTCCGGTGTTGTTCGTTAAAAAGAAAGATGGTACGTTTCGCATGTGTATTGATTACCGCGAGTTGAACAAACTCACCATTAAGAACCGGTATCCCTTACCGCGTATTGACGACCTCTTCGATCAACTCCAAGGTGCCTCTTGTTTTTCCAAGATTGATCTCCGCTCTGGCTATCACCAGTTGCGCATCCGCGATGAAGATGTTCCGAAGACTGCCTTTCGAACTCGTTATGGCCACTTTGAATTCTTGGTCATGTCATTCGGTTTAACCAACGCACCCGCCGTTTTCATGGATCTAATGAATCGGGTGTGTAGGCCTTTCTTGGATAAATTCGTGATTGTGTTTATCGATGACGTTCTGATTTATTCTAAGACCAAGGCCGAGCATGAGCAACATCTTCGGTTGGTGTTGCAAAAGCTTCGAACCGAGCAGCTCTTTGCCAAGCTCTCCAAGTGTGAATTCTGGTCGGATGAAGTACAGTTTCTTGGCCATGTTGTAAACAAGATGGGGATTCATGTCGACCCATCCAAAATAGAAGCAATCAAGAACTGGATTACGCCATCCACTCCTACTGAAATCCGTTCCTTTCTGGGCTTAGCTGGTTATTACCGGCGCTTCATTTCGAACTTCTCGAAGATCGCTTTGCCTTTAACAGCTCTAACGCACAAAGGTAAATCGTATATTTGGGGCTCGAAGCAAGAAGAAGCCTTTCTGACGCTCAAGCGTTTGTTGTGTGAAGCTCCTGTTCTTGCGCTACCTGAGGGTAATGATGATTTTGTCGTGTATTGCGATGCATCCAACCAAGGTCTCGGTTGTGTTCTTATGCAACGAGGCAAGGTTATCGCTTACGCATCAAGGCAACTCAAGGTTCATGAAAAGAATTATACAACTCACGACCTCGAACTAGGCGCAGTTGTTTTTGCCTTGAAGATCTGGAGACACTACCTTTATGGTACTAAGTGTATCCTCTACACTGACCATAAAAGCCTTCAGCATATCTTTGATCAAAAGGAACTCAACATGAGACAACGCCGATGGAACGAACTCATCAGCGATTACGATTGTGAGATCCGGTATCATCCTGGTAAGGCTAATGTGGTAGCTGATGCGCTCAGCCGTAAACCCTGCCAGCTTAACTGTATCTTGCCGCGCACGCAGCTTCACTTTGCGCCGATTCAGAGCAATCTTGAATCACGCATTCGTTACGCGCAGCGCGCATCCATCAGTAATGGTAACCTTCGCGCCGAGTTAGCGTGTGGCGCGGAAGCGCACTTTGTCCCTAATCTGAGTGGAATTCTCTGCTATCTCAATCGCATCTGGATTCCCTTTGATGAAAATCTTCGCGCTGATATCCTGAGTGAGGCGCATAAATCTCGGTATTCTATTCATCCCGGCGCTGATAAGATGTACAAGGATTTGCGCATTACTTATTGGTGGCCCGGTATGAAAAAGGATATTGCTGTGTTCGTAGCTAAATGCCTGACTTGTTCTAAGGTAAAAGCTGAACATCAACGCCCATCTGGTTTGCTCGAACAACCAGAAATTCCTACGTGGAAATGGGAAGGTATAGCGATGGACTTTATTACCAAGTTACCTTTGACAACAAGCAAACATGATAGCATTTGGGTAATAGTGGATCGTTTGACTAAGTCTGCTCACTTTCTGCCCATTCGTGAAAACTACCGTGTTGAGCAACTCGCGCAGCTTTATGTCAAGGAAATTGTCTGCCGCCATGGTACTCCTTTGAGCATCATATCCGATCGCGATGGCCGTTTTATATCTCGCTTTTGGAAATCTCTCCAATCTGCGCTAGGAACTCGCTTGGACATGAGTACGGCATATCATCCTCAGACTGACGGACAGTCTGAGCGAACTATTCAAACTCTTGAGGATATGCTCCGATCTTGTGTTCTTGATTTTGGAGGTAATTGGGATTCGCACCTGCCTTTGATCGAGTTCTCTTATAATAACAGCTATCATTCCAGTATTGGTATGGCCCCATTTGAAGCACTTTACGGTCGTAAGTGCCGCTCCCCGATTTGTTGGAGCGAAGTGGGTGAAGCTCAAATCACAGGACCCGAACTTGTTCAAGAGACAACCGATAAAATCGCCAAGATCCGTGATCATCTGCTGACTGCCAGAAGCCGACAGAAGAGTTACGCAGATCGTAGGCGAGAGCCTCTCGAATTTCAAGTTGGTGATCTTGTTCTCCTCAAAGTGTCGCCCCTGGAAGGGTGTTGTCCGCTTTGGGAAGAAAGGTAAGCTTGCTCCTCGATATGTTGGTCCATTCAAGATTCTTGCGCGTGTGGGAAAAGTTGCCTACAGACTTGACCTGCCGCCCGCGCTCAGCAATGTGCATCCAACGTTCCATGTATCCAATCTCAAGAAGTGTTTAGCTGACGAGAACCTTCACATTCCACTTGATGAAGTTCAAGTTGACGAATCCATGCATTTCGTTGAGAAGCCTGTTGAGATTATGGATCGCGAGGTAAAGCAAACCAAGCGCAGTCGTATCCCTATCGTGAAAATTCGCTGGGAGTCCAAGCGCGGAGCCGAGTTTACATGGGAAAGGGAAGATCAAATGAAGATCAAGTACCCGCACCTGTTCTCTGCGCAACCTACTTCGAGATAAATTTCGGGACGAAATTTCTTAAAGTAGGGGAGACTGTGACATCTGCCCGATCCGACCCCGACCCAGGTACCCGTTTCTCCGATCCGATCTCTTTCTTTTATGATTTAATATTTATTTATACTTATACTTTATTTTTAATAATAATAATATATTTTCCTTTCCGCCTCTTCCTCTCTTTTCCTTTCCGCCTCTCCCTCTTCTTCTCTCCGCCTTCTTTTCTCTCTTGTCGCCGTCCCGCCCTTAAGCCTTGAACCCCTAACTGTCATTTGTTTCTTCCCGCCTAAGGTTGTCTGCGCAGCTCCACGCGCCAGACTCCTTACAAGGAAGCCTGCGCGAAGACCAGTTGTTCCTGCGATACGCGAGGCGAACTGTTCTCCGCAGCGCGCTAAGGATTGTAGTTCTTCCCGCGGCGCGCTGTGGACTGTTTTCTGTCTGCCTTCGCGCTCAGCGCGCTCTTGACCTTCTGTGTCTGCCTTCGCGCTCTAGCCTTCTCGCGCTATGTCTTGAATCTTTTCTTCTGTTTAATCTAGCCGTTTGCTTTTGTGATGTCTTATCTTCTGTGTTGTTATCCTGACCTATCCTATGTCTGAAAAGCCACTTTTGGCGCAGCATGCGCACCAACCCCATTGGTTGACAGAAAAAGTGACTGACATTATCTTTTGAGATCTGCTTTTTCCATGCTTGACCAGTACCTTTATCTGACCCCCCCCCATGCCTGTTTACTGTTCCCTGTCAGCTTTTCCTTTGCCCCCCTGCAGCTGCCATATCTTTTGATATCTTTTGCTTTTGGAATCTTTTACTTTTTTGGGGATCTTTTCCCCTTTTCTAGGGATTTTGTTCCCTAGGGTTTCCCTATAAATAATAATGTTAATTTCTTAACACTACACACACAACACTTGTTATCTTCCTCTTCCTTGCTCTCTGCCGTTGATCCTCTGCCGTCTCCTTTCTCCTTGCCTTCGCTTTCTATCCTGTTCTGCCCTGCTTTTCCGGTAATATATATATAATATATAATAATTTGTTTAAGTTACTTATTAATTATGCTAACTTATAATCTAGACTTAAATCAAATCATTAAAAACAATAATCTTTAATTATAGGTTAACTTGTGCTTGT